>NC_067157.1:38562154-38864654 GCF_903995435.1 Acomys russatus | reverse complement strand
CTGAACAGAACAGTACCGAACATGATATATGCATATTTTCCTGTGGTTGAGTCCTTTAGCAACATGTCCAGAAGTGGCACAGCTGGTTACGTAGCGGTTCTACTTATATTATGGGTATTTTTGTTGTTGTTGTTTTGGTGTTTTGTTTAGAAATCTCTACTGATTTCCATGTTGGTTGCACCAGCTTAGGCTCCTCTTTTACCATAGCTTAAAGATCATTCATTTTCAAAAAAAAAAATCATTCATTTTCTTTGTAATTAAAAAAAGGTGTATGCATATGGGTGTTTTGCCTGTATGTATGTTTGTGTAGTATGTGCATACCTGGTACCCATGGAGACCGAAAGAGGCATCAGATCCTCTGCAACTGGAGTTACAGATAGTTGTGAGCCACGATACTGGTGCTAGGAGCCGAACCCAAGTCCTCTGGAAGAGCATCAAGTGCTCTTTAACCACCGAGGCATATCTCCAGCTCCATTATGTTTTTCTTGATTATAGACTTTCTGATTGTGGTGAATTAGAATCACCTCAGCATAGTTTTTCATGTTAATTTGTATTTTCTTGAAGCCTAAGGATGTTCAACAGTCTTAAAAATATTTCTCGCTTATTTGTGTGTTTTTAAAAAAATAATTATCTGCTCATTTTATTTGCTTATTTATTGATGGGCAGGGTGTGCGTGTGTGTGTGTGTGTGTGTGTGTGTGTGTGTGTGTGTGTTTCAGTTTTTGCAGTTCTTGCCTGTACTAACACCTTGAGGTGTTTTTAGTTTTCCTCTAGCAAGTTCAACATTTAAGGTTTTAAAATAAAGTCTTAGTCTTGTTTATACTTGCAATGTGAGAGTAAAGGTCTGATACCTGTGTGTGCAAACGGACAGTCCACTTGGCCAGCACTTTTTGCTGAATAGGCTATCATTTTCTCAGGGTACACATTTGACATCTTTGTCAAACCATGAGAGAGAAGAAGGCAGTTTTCAAGGAAGAGAGAGTGGAAAGCGTAATTAAATGGTGTGATGTGAGAGTGGAGAGGAGAAGACTCAGGTGGAAAGGCAGATCTGGAAGCAGGAGGATGAAAAAGGAAAAGAATCAACCAAAACAAAGCATAGATGCCATTTTTCTCAACAATTAGTCATAGCAGTGTGGGCTTACTTCTGGGTAGAACTGTTCTGTTAGTCTACATGTCTGTTTCTGTGTCAGTACTAGGGTGGCTTTGTCACTATGACTCTGTAGTGTAATTTTGAGTCTAGGATAGAGATAATACTAGCTGTGTTCTTTCAGCTTGGGATTGCATTGGCTATCCAAAGTCATGATTTTTTTTTTTTTAGTTCTGTGAAGAATATACTACAGAATTCTTCCGAACACCAGCATTTCTCAAACTATGCTATTGTTAGTTTTCTTGGTACCACTACGTTTGCTGCTTCTTGTATGATCATATGATCACTCTTCATCCTTCTTTCTGTCTTTCCATCTGACTCATTAAATATTGGAATAGAGTTCTGCCCTGGGCCTTTACTATGATTTAAAAGTGATTTTCCAGAGGCATGTATTGGAAACTTACTCCTCAGCTCCACGGTATTTGAGGGAGGGCTTATGAAACCATATGGGATTTGACATATTGATTGGATTATTGCTGTTAACATGGAAGTGGGCTCACTTACTTTACCCAGTGGCATGATGCAGCATAAAGGCCTACATCAGATGCCACAATTCGCTCTCAGCTTTCCAGCTTCCAGAACTAAGAGCTAGTATTTTTGTTACCATACATGACTCTTTTTCCCATCTCCCTCTTCTTTCTCATAAAGTTATTCTTCAGTAATGCTTGTGTTTATTTGTTTACAAAATGTACCTTTTTTCTTGTGCGTCTCTCTTATTTGCATTCTGGCCCCTGCTCTTTCCCATTGTCACTAGTAGTTGAACTTCAAGGCAGAATGGTTGATTATCTCTTTACACAGCGTGTCTAGCATTTCCCTGATCCCTCTCCACAGCACATGTAGACACTCACTCACTTTTGCTTTTATTGATTTGTCCTTATTTGACTGTTCATCTGTAAAAATATTTTTCATTGGAGCTGGAGAGGTGGCTCAGCAGTTAAGAGTACTTGCTGCACTTCTACAGGATCCAGGTTCAATTCCTAGCACCCACATGGCAGCTCACAGCTGTCTGCAACTCCAGTGAAGAGGATCTGGCACCTTCACACAGACATGTGTACAGGGAAAACATAAATACACATTAAATAAATACACTAAAATATTTTTCAGTTACCTGACCCTGGACCATAGGTGTTTGTCTGCTAGGTAAGTTAACAAAGTAAAACATTAGATGGTGAACCTACGGCTTATTTCAAAAACATCTGAATTGATGATGGTGCAGGAATATATAAATATCATATGATTTATAAATCATCAAATTGAAGTGGTTTAACAGTATACTATGTAACTATGTCTTAGTTTACTACAGGGACACATTTAAGAAAATTTAAATATGTAGGATATATATTCATGTATAGTAATAAAATCTTCAATGTGAATACTTTTGAGAATCCTGAATATTCAAAAACAGAAAATAAGAACTATGAATGATGGTTGATTTAGAAAGTAGATTTTGAAAAATTAAGAATAAGTCTTTGATGGAAGCCAATGGGATGGGTCAGCTTGTGAAGTCACTGACTGCTATACCTGAGTTCAATCCCCAAGACCCACATGTGGAAAAACAGAACCAACTCATGTAAGGTGTTCTCTGACTACCACACTTGTGCACGTGTACACACATGTGCACACACATACATTCAGTAACTAAGTATGTAAATATAATTATTTTAAAAAGAATACTAATGCTTATCGTGAGCTCTGGTAACAGTTTGGGGTTTATTGATATCAAATTCATGCTACAGTTTTTGGAAAACCATAGCCTGCCCTTTGATTCTATTGCTATATATATGTGCATGAATGTATTTGTGTATGTGTTTGGAGAATATATATGTATGACTTATGTACAGATGAACTTGTATGTGTACATATATTAAAGTCAAACTAATCTGTTAAAACAGAAAAGTAACTCATGTTTTTTTGGTCCTAATTTAAGGATCTATAGCAGTAATAGATCTCATGAACAATGCATACGTCCAGCAATAGAAATATTTTATGGTAAGACACCAATAAATCCATACAACAACATCATTAACAGAAAATAAGTAGCTCATTCTTAAGGTGTTAAATTGATCTTCAAGTACATAATACGTTTATGGCCAGAGCCACTGGCCTGATTGAACCTCTACACTGTATTAGTCTGTTTTCCACTGCAATAATAAAAGAACTAGGGAACGAAGGTGGGTTTCTGTTTATTGTTTTTTTGTTTGTTTGTTTGGTTTTTTTTTTTTTTTTAGCTCATGTTTTAAGGATGGAAATCCAAACAGCAGGGTGCAGGTTCTGGTGCTCTGGTATCCTACATGGCATCTTAATGGTTGGCACCACAGTGGGAGTGTTTGTGGGAGGAAGAGATGACTGTGTGAGAGACCAGAAGCCAGAGAGTAGGAAGTGTATGCCTCCAGTTTTCAACAGTTCAATCTATTTGAACTAGTTGAGGGAACTTTCTTAATACCTTTCAACGGTAGCCTCCTACTAGCCTGTCCCCTCTCACATAGCTGTAGTAGGATTAATTCCAACATGTGAACTTTTAAGGGACACAATCAAACTACAGCTAAGCAACATGGTTTAAAGGTAGATATGGAGTAGGCTAGGTATTTCAAATGTTCTGTTTCTATTACATCTGCAAGTTCATTAACCTTTGTTCTGTGATGTGTAATCTGTCGATACTGAATTTTCTGTTGTACATTTTTCTTGTCTTGACTTTTGAGCATTTCCTGTTAGTAGAGTGTGGGTCTTTTTTATCCCCTACCATCACTACTTATCATGTCTCTTGTTTACTCTCTTGACTGTTTGAAATCTAATTAAAGTAATTATTATATCCTTTGCCGCTAATTCTGTCTTTTTTCTGTCATTGATGGGGACAATGCTGATTGACTTTCCTCTTCCCCAGGGGAAGTTTTAACATTTCTTTCCACAGTTGAAATTTGGCTGTCGGTCAGAATTTTACCTTGTTGAGTACTCAAAACGTTTGCATTTCTAAAAGTCTGCTTCAGCTTTTTGTGGAATCGAGTTCAGATGTGTTGAAAGAGCTTGTTTCTTTCACAGGCATCATTTTGCCTTGGGATCACTTGCCTCACTATCAGGGCAAGGCCCCTTAAAGTCCTCATCCAACCCGTGCCTCTTACATTAATTATGAGCTTTTCTGCGACTGCTTGTGGAAACAAAACACAGTCTAGCCCTCTGTGAACACAGCATTGTTTTTTCTTAATATGTTCAGGCCATTCTTCCTCTAGCAGCAGTTCCCCTGTATGTACATAGAGATCAGTAGACAGCTGAGTCTCTTGTCCAGTGACCAAGGAATTCTCTCTGTAGAATGCTCTTCCCCCTAGTAGTTGACTTATTATTTGAGCTTCTGTCTTAGAAGGCCTCCATGCATGGAGAGTTCTAGTCTACCTGAGTCCCCATTCTGTGCCATGGCCTTTCTTTCAGTGACCACACTCCCTTGTCCCTGGATGACTGATCATCCCAGAGAGCTAAGCATCCTATTTTCTACCTTTATTGTTGTGCCTAGGCTGGACCACAAGTCATGCTTCTCTGACTCTATGCTGCTGTGAGGCCAAGTCAGAGCCTATTTTATCATTATTTACTTGTTTATATATTATCTGTTAGTCTGAAGAACTCAAGATGCCCTTAGCAATGGCTAAATATAGGGTTTAAGTTCACATACACACCTAACCCTGGGAAAGAAATCTGTGAAATCAGTGTGGAAATTTTCAGCCCTTTGATCTACGAATTGTTCCTAACTACCTCCACATTTGTACGTTCTTAACCTAAAAAGTCAGATTATTTAAGTTCAGTTCTGAAGTCATGTCACTTGAAAACAATAGCTCTTTCTTTCCATCCCAATCTGACTTTCTTCAACATGGCTACGTTCTATGGCCAGGGGTGATTATAATATGCAAGAAACTTCAGCCATTGCACATAATGCTTGGGTTTAGAAAATACAAATTCCATGGTTTGGACAAATCACCTACTTAACCCTATTTCTATGAAGCTGGGTCTTTGGCATTGATCTTAAGTGATGATTTCTGCTACAAAAACTTTTCTGCATCTGCAGCAGAGGGGCTTGCATGTTGAATTTTTAATGATTTGTTTTACAATGCTTCTGAGGTCATTCCAGGGTGGAATGCTATCTCCCTCCACTTCCCTCCCTCCCTCGATACCTCCCTCCCACTCTTTCTGTCTCCTTCCCCCCCCCCTTTGGCACGCGCTTGTGTGTACACACACACACACACACACACACACACACACACACACACACATCTACCTCATACCCTCATACCTCTCATGAGATGTGTTTTCCAGAGAATGTTTTTATTTGCCTTCTTCGAAGCTAATAACATTGTTTACACAGGCAGATGGACACTTGAGTCTTATTGGGGGCTGGGTCATTGTAGACGTTCACAGGGAGGCTTGAGGGCTGAGAAAGGATTGCGGAAGAATTCCTGAGAGGTAGTGCTCTCATCGACCTACTTTAAATATTTAATGTTGAGAGGAGAGACCATTTTCATTGCTTTTTTTTTTTTTTTTTTTTTTTTCAAATCTCCTTGGAGCACCATGAAGAAGGATTCATACTGAGGCAGGCTCTGTAATCTTATCTCTTGTGTCATATATTGTCTGTTTTTCTATAAATCACTACATCCTGAATGTTCCTTTCTGTCCTCGTGACAATTGCATCAAGATTACAAATTGGCAGCATGAGAAAATAATTGCTGCTAAAAATATCAGGACTACGTCCGTATGATATTACTGAATTAACTTTTCACCATAGTTTTAAAATCTTCAAATTATTATCTATGTAGTAATTAAAGTATTTCATCTCAAAATTTACTTTTACCTGGCCTCATAACATGATAATTATAATTGCTATCATTACATAGTAATAGCCAATTTCCAGTAACTGTTAGGTTCTTGATTTACATAATTCTCCTCTTCACAGTACCCTGCAGGGTGGGCATTGCTATTCCACGGCGTAGGGGGTGAAAGACATAAAGAAATCAGCCTGGAAAGGGCAAGATGTTTCTTTAAGAGCATAGACTGAGTAAGCAGCAGAGCTGACGTTCCAGTATGAGCTTTTCTGATGGTGAGACCTAGGCCAAGCTCTTCCCTCATACAAGATTGACAACGAATCTCTGTTTTCTCCTAATGACTGTACGTAGTAGATAAAAAGACTTGCATACAGGGATTTGGATAAGCCCCTGTATAATAAAATACTAAGAATTCCCCTTTGAGAGCCAGCTGTTTGTCAAATAGTGTGTCGCTGGGAACAACAAAAGTGACCCGTCCGCCCTCGGAGCTGCCCGAGGAAACTAAAGTTGCATGGTACGGAGTGTGCTCAGCGTTTGGATGGAGGGCCCAGTGTCTTGGGGTACAGTGTGAAGATGAGAATATCCTTATAAGACATCAAAAAGAGATGATACCTGAGTGGAGTCTTGGCCAAGGGTGTAATAGGTGACGACAGCCTTGGTTATCTATGGCAAAAAAGTAAAGGTCACACCTGAGAACTTGGATGGGAAGCCAACCTGGACAATGTGTACAACCATGGCAGTGGCCATTAAAGGCATTAAGCTAAGCCAGTAGATCTTAATCTGTGGGTTGCATTTGGGGGTCAAACAACATTTTCATAGGGATCACCTAAGACCATCAGAAACCACAGATATTTGCATTATGACTCATAACAGTAGCAAAAATACAGTTACGAAGCAGCACCAAAGTAATCTTATGGCCGGAGGTCACCAAAACATGAAGAACTGTGTTAAGGACCACAGCATTAGGAAGGCTGAGAACCACTACACTAAGCAGTATGTGTCTTTCCCCATGTCACCATATTACTTTTAAATATTTTAATCATGTATTGTGGAGATCTTAGATTTTTGGAGTGGGTACACAAAGACATACATAGTTAGTTCACCCTTCATGAGCCTTCTAGTTTTAATACGAAAAGGGAACACTGTATTCCTGTATTTGTAAAAGAATGCAGAATGTGGAGTTTCCTGATAAAACAGAAGAAATGTACTACGTCCCCCTGACATGAGAATGGTTACTAACAGCAGAAGGATTTACACACTCAACCACTCATCCATGCATCTGTCACACTCATCCATTTAGTGTGCCACGCAGACAACATGCACAGGGACAACAGTCATTAGCACCAGGTTTCATGGTACAAACAGTAAGCACTAGAGGATCCTCAGGGGTAGACGTGGGTTTTGGAATTTCTGTGAAAAGAGGGGTGTCACTGGAAGATTTTAAGCAGAAAAGTGATGACATCAGAGATTTGGCGTTAGGAAAGCGGTGTGGTTCAAAGAACAACACAGAGGTGGAGTCACACTATGAAGTCAACCTGAATTATTCAGATCAGGTTTCCTAACTTGATCCTATGGGTATGGAGCAATTAGCAAGCATTGATGTTATGAAAACATTTTATTTTTATTATTTTAAAGTGTATGTGTGTGCATTTGTGTGTGTGTGTGTGTGTGTGAGTGTGTTGCCTGTGGGGGTCAGAGGCATCATGTGAGTTGTGAGTTTCCTAGTGTAGGCTCTGTAAACTGAAACCAGATTTTCTGCAAGAGTGCTACATACGCTTAACTGCTGAACTACCCTCTAGTCCAGAAGTTCCCGACCCATGTGGGTCATGACCCCTTTGGTGGGATGTCAAAAGACCCTTTCACAGGGATCACCTAAGACAATAGAAAATACAGATATTTACATTTCAGTTCATAATAGTAGCAAAATTAGAGTTATAAAGTAGCAACAAAAATCATTTTATAGTTGGGAGAGTCAGCACAACATGACGAATTCTATTAAAGGGTCAAAGCCTTAGGAAGGTTGAGAACTGGTGTTCTAGCCCCAACATTTATGTTCTTTACTGCATCTGTGTTTCAGATGTGGACATCCTAGTTGTGGTGTGGGCTCCCTCCTGCTTTGGACCCACAGTCCCTCAGTAATCCCCCATACTGTTGTTATATGGCTGTGGTAAACCTTTGGTATATGTGTACACACCCAAGGAATTATTGTTTAGTATATACAATTCCAGTGCTGGATTTCTTATTAGGGAATGGGTATGGCACCATAGATTTCAAATGTGCTTTTCATTCAGTGTATTTCTGGTTTAAAAAAAAAAAAAGTAAGGCTAGTTACGTCATTTTAATGCACAGGAGTGTTTTGAGGACAATGTCAAGACATGGTTTGACATGTGACTGTCTTTGTAAGACAGGTATGGCCCCTTCAGTCCAGCTGTATGAGGCACTGTGCCTATGAGACATCTCACTCTGTGTGCACTGATGGACCCCAATGCAAATAAAGTGTAGAGTGTACTCAAAGCATGCAAACTGAACGTAAATTTGAGCAAAGGAAACATGAAGGGAAAGTTGGCCCTAGCTGATCTTTCTAGCTCATGGTTCTGATGCCTTAGCCAAGCGGATTTAGCCCACCACCCAGCCCTTGCCAGCTCTGGGCCATTGCTGCATTGTTCCACCACCTGGGCCTCTTTTTCCTCCACTCTCTGCCTTTCGAGCCTTCCTGAGTCAGCTTCTCAAGGCCTGTATTTAACATCAGTGTCCTTTGTTGAGCCATCCTAGAGTACTGAAACCAGAAATACACATGTGAATGATTCTTGTAGTTCTTGTCAAGAGTAAGAGCTGGGGCTTGTGGTGGGATATACCTGGTTCCAGTGCCAGCTCCTTAAAACTATATTGTGACCTTAGGACACTGTTTGGCCTCCCTGAACCTTAGTTAAAATCTGGGGACAATACCATCTGCCTCCAAAATTTATTTTGATAATTAAATGAGATGATTCATTCAAAAAGTTAAACATGATATTGCCAAATTATATGTGTCCAGAAAATATAATATTTATTTTTCTTCTCTGGGAATGCATTCTGAGGCCACATACTATCCCTTATTTATCTTTGTAGACTCTACCTACACCCTTCTCTGAAAGAGGCTATCATAGTTCATGGAACACAACAAATATTTTGTATATACATGTATACCTAAATATGATTTATGAATTGGAGAATGAACGCTGGAAGAAAAGGCTTTATGACAAACACAACTTCAGGCATTAGTCATAATGGATGGTTACGAAGGACAGCCCCAGGATGTTGTGTTCTGAATAAAGTGTACCCCCAGAGCATAGTAGAGGATCTCTTCCTGAAGAACTCAGCTCTACTTGGCTAGCCCTGGAGGAGAGCAAAGGAAGAGAGGTCCTGATGGCCTAGCCACTCCCCACTTCCATGGAGACGAAGAGCAAGGCCCGTGGAAAGATTGCTGTGTTAGGTGGAGAGTGTTCTGGCACCTAACCACGATGTTCTCAGAGGGTGGCTGCAAGGTCAGGGCAGGGAGGAGCTTGAGAAGGAAATGTTCTTGCTACCTGCTTCCCTTGTTCTCTGTGAGAAGCACAGGCTGTCCCCTTTGTGCAGGGACCAGCTGGAAGAAGTGGCCTAGGGCTATGCACCTTGTACGTCTGGCCCCTTAGACTCTTAACGAGCATCTACTGAGCTGAGCAGTCCACTTGTTAGTCTTCTGCTCATGGCCTGTCTCATCTCATCCCATCGGGGGTCTACTTGGCGTTTAATTAATCTTAAAAAGCAAATAACTTCGCTAGTCTTATTCGTATGTTGTTAAAAGGCTTTGTGTACTAGATTTCTGCCTTATTTGTTTTCGGCTAAGGGCAACATTCTTAGTAGGAGGACTTGATGGAGTCCAACTGGAAGGATTCATCTTGTTAAAGTCTTTTCAAAATAAGTATCTTTACTTACGAAGGTAGGATCACCATATATTCAGGTAAATGTTATTTTGCTGCTGTTTTCTTTCCCCCCAGACTGCCTTTGGAACATTGAGCTTCTATGTCAGTGATAGGCTAGAAAGACTGCCCAACCTCCAGTAAAACAGCTTTGATCTTACTTTTTGCTTGATACCTTAAACATGGGTCACTGGAGAGAATAGTGCATCTTTTAGTCACACTGGGCAGAAGTGAGGCGGGACCTTTAAGCCAGTCCAGTTTCTTCTTCAGTTGATTCACACTGAGGTCATACATTCATTCGCCATTTGACTCTTGGACTCTGCTCTTCCTATTTCTTCCCCAAGCCCCCCTCTCTCTTCATTACCAGCCTTGCCCCTGAAGAGAAGAGCCATGAAGCTTGGTGTTCCGAGATTTATCTTGTGATCAGGCTAGGTCAGGAAAGCGTGAATTTCACTGTACTCTGCACCTTACAACCCTGTGTTTGTGGGCCCATGGGACTGTTTTAGCACCTGGGTAAATTTTTTTTTTTGTTTGGAAATTTGCAAAGCTAGCCAGGCCACACCATGTGTGATATTCATTTGCCATCATTCATGCGTCCTTTGAACTCTTTGCTATTAAGGCATGGCTGTTGGGGCTGTGAGCAAACTCTTTCAATTAAAATGTGTGCGTATTGGATAAAAATAAATGGCTTTATGCTCCCATGTATAATTAAAGTCTGAGTTTGACTTCTGTTTACTGCGTCATGGAAAACTGGATACAAGAATGGAAAGAAATTGGAGAAACAGGTAACTAGCTCTTGATATTCCTACCTTAGAGATCGTCCAGTGACAACATTAAAACTGTTGTGAGTGCAACAACAGGTTTGTGTGAAAAAAGGAGAAACTTTGGGTTTCTTCTGTCCTCCAGGAATCAGAAAGCATTCCCAGAAGCAGGGTGCTTAAGGAAGTATAAGAAGAGGAGGTCCTCTAGCCAACTTGGGAAGGCTATCCTGATCATTGGCACAGGAAGAAAAGCATCTGGCCTTTTCCTGTGTTCTGTCCTGATTGGGCTGCACAGCTCTGGGGTTGGGGTAACGACTGAGGTTATCTTCAGTCTTAAGTATCTGTGTTCTCTTGAGCCCAGAGAGCATGTCTTCTGCTCGTGGCCTGAGGGTTTGTGTGTGTGTGAACACATGGTTGTGGGGTATTTTCCTCCCAGTTGTTGGTGGTAACCATGAAAGATACAAGCAGCAATTGCTTCACAGTTTCAGCCTAAGTCTTTGTGCCCACATAGTTTTCAGAGAAGTCTTCCCGCAGCCCTTGTCTTCAGCTAATTATATGCCTTGCCTATGCAACTGTGATTATTTCACCAGTTCTTTTTTTTTTTTTTTGCGAAAGCTCTCTTTAAAATACAGTCAGAAAGCTAGCAGAAATGAACCTATTTTGAGAGCTTGTGTGGTGAAGCAAATTCCACCAAAGGGAAGGGATACTGCAGATTGGAGCCTGAATGATAACATTCTGTTGCTTGTAAGTTCAGGTGATGGTGACATCTTGGTGATGCACCAAGTTTCCTACTGGGCCCGAAACATATGCTTAATAGATTTCTTTCATTAAGAATTAAATGCACTGCAATCTTTACCTCGTCAAATGGTGGCATTTTTTTTTTTAAACCACAAAACTTTCCATGTGCACACTTTCTGTGACGCCCTTGGAAGACCGCAAGTCATCCTTGCTCTTTGTAAGTGATTTTGTGTCAAACAAACGTTTTAGCTGTCATTTTCATCCACACACTTGATCAGTTTTTCCTTTTTAGCTTGGTTGGTTTTCAAATTACATAGGTACTAAAACATCAGAATCAAGGCTTTCAATTGGCAGCGTCTAGCTCGGCTCCAGAAACATGGCAGGCCCATATCTCTTGATATGAAGAGATGCAAATCAACAAAGGTACCGCACAGTAGGTGGACTCCACCCAGCTCTCTACACTTTCCTTAAGCACAGCCAGCAAGTGTGTCTCTGTTGTGACTATTCCCTCTCTAGAGCGTTCCTTTATTAGAGGATGATTCTGTTTTGCAAACTTTAGACTTAGCTTATAATGCTTTCTGTAATTTTGTTTTTTGTAATGTCAGATTTCATCCTTAAAACTGAGCTTGAGGATATCAGGAAAAGAGAAGCAGGTAGTATTTTGTGAACTTCAGAGAATTAGAGCTGTGAACATTTTTTTCCGTACATGGTACTTTTTCCTTCATGACCACAGCTAAGATAATCCATGCATCCACACACCAGAAAGCCTCTTTTAACCTTTCGTGTGTAGCAGAGATGCTGGCTGGTTGCTTGCCAAGCCTATGTCCTATCTCCTCAGGGCTCACAGACTGTGGCTCCTGAGCCCACTGCTGTTGGAGGAACCACATGGCTGAGTGCTGCTCCCTGGAATGTGGGTAGAAGTCATGTGATAAACTTCCTGCCTGACTTCTAAAACTCTCCCCAAATGACTCTCCCTGTTTCTCCCTTCTGCCAGTTTGAATCATTGATTGCGCGGGCAGGGCTTGAGACTTTCATTGTAGAATGTAAGACCCTAAATTTGAAGAATACTTGATCTTCATATTGCCCCCAGGATAGAGCCATCCATCTATCAGGCTATGCATGTTAAGCTGATATTATGACGAAGCTATTATGCATTTCCTTTGGCTCCAACAGCTAGCAGCATATTAACAAATAATACAGACAGGACCCCTGCCTCCTAGGCTTCACACTCTGCTGTCTGAGCTAAGTGTATCATGGGATTATGTACCACTAGGTCTGTCCACTAGAATCACAGGATAGGACTGGAGAAAAGCTTCTGTGAGGAAGAACAGGCTCAGCGTGCTTATGTAGGAGTAGGCCTAACAATCCCCCAAGGTGGACATAAAACTTCAAGAGCCAAGTGAAGAACTTAAGTGTAGGCATGCAGTCAGCAATGAGACATGTCTAAAACTGTGAGTCACGAGTGTGCGACGTCAACATTCAGAGCTTTCAGTGATGTCATGGCTGTCATTTTAATATCATTTTGCTGTCCACTCATGTATTGCTTCCTGGTGGAGCCTGTAATGAAGATGTGCGCTGTCAGTTGATGCTGTTCTATGTTCTATGAACACTGTAGTGTATCTGTCCGCATACAACACCCCCTATACCAATGTTGCTAGGCAACGTGAGTTGATGTGGCCACCATTGCAGATGGAGTCATCATTGATGCAGCTGACTTTATGTGGCACATAGATTCATTTAGTTTTACAGTAACCAAGGTTAGCAGGGCTGGGAGGGTCGTACCTATTTTTAAATGAGGAGGCTCCGTCAGCTGAAGTGACTTAAGGATATATAACATGGAGAACAGAATCAGTGGGCTTTCAGGGGCATCAACAGTCCTCAGAAATGTCTGAAGGAGAACTGGCTTTGAACACTGTCCCCGACCTTGCTGTCTCTGTGGCCCTTGGTCTCATTTAACCTTCTCAAGTGAGAACTGTCAGAGATGAAACATTGTGGCGTCCTCTCATTGTTCTTTTTCCACAGGCCACTGTTCTTCTTACTACAATGTTTTTGTGGGCTCCCTAGCTGCCACTTGTTTTAGATCCAACCACCCATACCTGGCCTCCTTCATAGTGAGAACCAGGGAGCATCCTTTTCCCCCCCTGATCTGAACTAGCATCAGAATAGCCTGTAAGAGCTGGCAGAGGTGCTGGATGGGCTACCCTGTGACACTGATATGGGAGGGGCCATCTCAGCTTCAGTGAAGAAGGACATTTTCAGTTTTAGAAACTGAATGCCTTCTCTGCATTATTTCCATAGACATAAACTCTTTCCATGCATTCAGGGAGATTTTGCTGCCTGAACCTCCCAATCCTCTTCTTTTTCATTCTCTTTTCTACCCATTGTTGATATTCAAAGAAGCCTTGCCTGAGGTTTCATCTCTAGATTTTAAATGTGACTCTCTCCACAGGTTAAAAATCTTCCCCATCCAATAGGCACTAAAATTTTTTTAGAAAAAAATTTTAACAAATAGATTTATTCATTATGGTGAAGCCTTCCTTTTAAAAAATTTTCTGAACATACTGGGAATGTATGAAAATGGAGGCTAAACCATTAGAAATTTGAACTCAGAAAGGAGTCAGGTGTTTCACAGGAGGGCATACATCAAGTGAAGATGCTGTCTGTTAGAGTTCCACCTTATTAAACCTGAGTTCTGCACTTCTCAGAGCAGAGGCAGAGGTGCTTAATAAGTGTTAATAATGACTAATACCATATCACAGATGTTAATTGAATGTTGATAAGTATCTAAAAATTACAGTAACAGAGATACTTCAGCAGCCAAGCATGGTGATGCTCTTCCTGAGTTGGATGATAAAGATTTGAGTGCGTGTGTGTGTGTGTGTGTGTGTGTGTGTGTGTGTGTGTGTGTGTGTCTAATTAAGACAGGTTTTGCACACTAGTCAAATGCAGACATTTTCAGCATTTTTATGGCGCCACCCAGCTGAGCTGCAACCCAGACACCAAGTCTGAAGTAAGGGAAAATATTTGCTGCTTAATCTAATATCTGGGAAAATTCTTGGGCAAAAGTACTGAGAATAAATAGCCCTTAGCAATTTGACCTGGATTTGAAAAACATCTGGTATTTCTGGCATTAAGTAGTTTATATATGTGGGGCACTCATGCTTAAGGAGTAAGGTGAACTCAGCCTAGCCCCTCCTGATGCTGAGTGTCTGTAGTCGTCATGGAGGTGGCAGTTCTTCACTCCTGGAAAGGGACTGTTCTTGCTAAGTGGCTGGATCCTGGCCCAGAGGCTTCTCTGCTTTCTGACATCTCCAGCCTTCTCCTTTCCTACGTTGAACTTGAATTACAATTGTATGCTGTGTTATAGAAGTTAGTTGAATAACTCTGGTTGAAGACTCTAAAATGTGTGGGATGGTAGGAAATGTTTTCCAAGGGGGCCTACGTTTTCAAATAATTTGTTGAATTTTGCGGCTGCTTGCTGCTGACTGATTCTGAGTTTTTAATTCTGTGGGGTGAGAACATTGCGTGGTTTTCACTTGTCCCAAGGCAAGATGAGGTCTGATGGCCTCCTTCTTGCTCTTAGTATTTTAGTGCTACATAGAAGAATGGCTCTCCTCAAGGATAACAAAGTCTCTCTTCTGCATTCGCCCTTAAGCAGTATCTAGGCTGGTACAGTAGTGCTGTATTTTTGAGGCAAACCCAGAATGACAAGGGCACTTTTCCTGCCAAGAAGTTGAGATGAGTTATTTTACGGCTAGTGATTCTGTCGTTAAAAAAGTTCCCCAATAGAAATAATAACCTTATGAAATATATTAAGTATATATTTTCTTAAACATTTTCGTAATTGACGTTACACACACACACATGCACACATACACACACACACACACATATATATATATATATATATATATATATATATATCACATAAAATCAGATTGTCTTATATAAACACATTCACATGGGCAAAATCCATTTCAAGTACAGATGTACACGTTATTCTTAGAGACCAGTGATAGCTTAAGTTTAGTACCTGCGTTATAAGCTTTAATTCTGGGACATTAACTTTGCCAAAGTAACAATAAGTATTTACAGCATTTTACGAACGATAGGTGTTGGTCTGGATGCCTTACACTGTGGTATCTCATTTAATAATCAAGACAACCTTCTGGTATCAGAACTATTTTAAGATGACAAAATATGTTGTGGTGTCATTCATTTAGCCTGGATCTCATAGCTGGTGAGCAGGGTGTAAGGCTCAAGGCCTAATTTTATTGTTACCCTCAAGGTCCACCACCTTCATGAGGTCGCACTTGATCCAGAGCGGTCAGGAACAGAATTTCTTTTCATTTGAGAAAATGAGCTATACAGGAAATAACGAGAAAAAAAAAACTGTAGCTCGCTCCTCACACCTGTACAGGAAATATGAGAAGGAGGAAGCACCATTCTACCTGTGTCAGGTGTTCCAGGCAGAGCATTTGTTTGGGTACCTTTGATAGTGAGAATGGAGCTACCATCCCAAAGGGGTGATGTTGGTTGCCAATCCTGCCTAGCCCAGGGCAAGGCACTGGCAGCCAAGGCTCACTCAAGCCTTTGTTGTCTGCTTTCTTTTCTTTCTTTCTTTTCTTTTTCTTTTTTTTTTTTTTAAGGTTCTCCTATTCTCTGCCCTATCTTCTTGGTTAGCAGATGTGCCATCAGATGCAGTGACAGAGAGATTCGTGACTTTGTCACCTCACCCACAGAGCCACATAGAAGATAATTTCCTGTATCTTCTTCTTGGGATAAAAACCTTCCTTCATGTTTGACAGCTGTGGCTCCTCAGAGCCCACTTGAGAAGTACTTCAAATATTCTTCCATGGTGTAAAATTACTTCTTTTTTTTTTTTTACAAAACAGAGGATTTTCCAGAGATAGGTTCATAGCCAGCAGATAAGTAGGCAAGGAAAAACTGGTGTTCACGAACTGCCTTTGTTTTTAGCTTGGTTGTTTGCTGGGTTTATACCTACTAACTTAGAGTCATTGCTTTTGACACATTACTATTTTCTTTGCTATATATAGAGGTAATGAAGTAATTTAGAGTTAAGTCACATTTTAATTCAGTTTGGTATTACCACTTGTTGAGATGAAATTTAATCCATTAATCCCTTAAGAAAAAGTAACCAAAAATGAATACTGAGTTTGGTGCTAACTAGGCAACTACATAATGAGTTTGCCTTTAGAAGGTGGATAGTCTTAATTAGCTATAAAATAATCACATTAGCCTATAATATAAAGGCCTTGTAACTAGTAATTGTGTTGACAGAACTTTCTTGGTGCCTTCAGTGAAACAAGAATTATTACCTAGGAGTTAGTCCTTTGAATTTCTTCCACATTTTCCTCTGGCAACAAAACGACCATGCTTGTTAGTACCAACAACGTCCACCATATTTATATGACATTTAAAGTTATTTAATTTCTTTTAATTTCCACTTAAATCAGAAGGCTACCTTATCATGTCATCTCAACTTTAACTTACACAGTGTGAAAGTGAGGCCACAAACTTTTTTGTGTCTATTTTACATATTAAGAAACTCAAGCTCAAAGGAGACGAAGGAGGCTTCAGGCAAGATTGGTCCATATGAGAGGAGAGGGGAGGCCTATGTCTATTGTGATCTATGGGAATAGTCCTGCTCTGGAAAATAGAAAACCTGGAAAGCTACTCGTTATGTAGTCTTCCAGAAAGTGGGTTGACCACAGCTTACCCTTTCTGAAACTCATTTTCTTCTTGTGTTTTTATATTAGAAAGATGGTGAGGCTGTTATAAGCTTTGGATTATGGAGGCATTTTTGATACTTTTTTCCTTTATATCACATTTCTCAGTATGAAGAGAAATACTAACATCTACTTGTTCAAGTAATTTATACCCTTATTGAAAACCAAGGAGCAGATTAGTTTGGCCATCTTGTCTAAGCCTCTCAGCAAGGCACCTAGAAATTGGACAATGCAATTCTTAAATTCTGTGATTTTCTTTTATGTTTGTGTGGGTTTTGTTACTTGTGGGATTTGGTCTTGCTTTGCTTTGTCTTAAGAGAGCGTTTTGCTGTGTAGCTGAGGTTAGCATGGAACTCCTGACATTCTTTCTTTGCCTACACAGTACTAAGATTCTCTGTCTTTATATTTTATCCACTTCTCTTTGCTTTGAAGAGAGTGTGTTAATGATGGTGAATACAGCTATTGAATGTTTTTTACAGTGCTCATGGTCAAACCCAAAGCTTTGCTCCTGTTAGATAAACACCTTCCTCCTGAGTGACAGACCAGCCCCAAATAACTTTTACTATCATTGTTTCTAGCAACTTCCATTTCCTTCTGTGATAGATGAGAAAGAATGAAAGTGAGATTTCAAATGACATCAGTCAACGTGGAGCCACTGAAATTGAATGACCTGATGGATAACTGATGGTTTATGTAGGTGTGAAAAGCACAAACATTACACCCGTAAACCCGTGGTGCAGATTGATCATATATGTTGACTAAACTCCACCCAGGAATTCAAAGCACACGCCCTCTAGTGTTTACAATTACCTGAGAGGCATGGTTGCATTAAATCATATGCAACTGATTAGTCAAAATGACAGTTTGTTTTCAGACTCTTCATTGTTTAAATTTTTAATAGCACTTAGGATCATTAGTGCTTGTATGTTAACCGAGTAAGCAGATTTGAGACTTGACCAGATGGATTCAAATTCGGTTAAAGTTAATGCATCTAAATCTGATTTTTAACCCCGTGGATGTTCAATTGACTCTCCATCCATCTCTAAAGTAAACTGTGGGAGGTTGGGGTGTGGGATCTGCCAGCATAAGAAATACATTTTCCATGCCCCCTGTTGAGACTTGACAGTAGATGGAAACATAATATAATTTGACCATATTGTTTCATGATATTCGTGCCCAGTCTCTCAGAGAAGGAAAAATAATAAATGTTTCTATTGAGTTGTATTGTTTACGGGCACCTTTTCTGTTTCAATTGTAAAACGTTCTAGGATCAACCTAGTTATTTATAGCTAAGAATTCAGAAACAGGAGAATACTTGGGTGGTTTTCATTATTTTTTTATAGACCTAGAACTAATTAGTTTTCATAGTTGTGTTGTCCAAAGATGATCATGAATTACAAATAGATTAAATTTCAGAAACAGTTCCTAACTATACATGTTATGTTTCTTATAGTAGTCCTAATTATCGAGATGTGTGTGCATGTTTTTTATGTGGCTGAGACAATAAAATCAAATATTTTATGGTGGAAATGATATTAGTGACCAAAAATATGCCTAGAAAAGAAAAACAGATACTGTTTTGAAAGGGGACACAAATTTACATATTAGCTTTCTAAATCAATTCAAAGAGGGCCACTAAATAGGCTGGAAAATATAGTGTCTAGTTTGAAGTGAAAATAAAACTCTTGGACGAGTGAGGCAGGTAAAGGGTCTTGCTCTTCCATGCTCACATCTGAGGGTTTAGAAGGTCCCTCTCTGGCTACCAAACAAGAAAGGGTTTTCTCCAGGTCTTAAACACTCACTCAGCCGTGAATCCATACCCATCCCTTAATCCATCTGTTGTTTCACATTTGTTCATCAAACCCTTAACTAATGTGAGAATGTGCACCAACTTCATACTATGCTTACCATGGTAGTATGCTCTGTGGTACATCCAAATGCCTGTGTGTGTGTGTGTGTGTGTGTGTGTGTGTGTGTGTGTGTGTGTGTGTGTCTGTCTGTCTGTGTTGCATGTGTAGAGTGTGTCATGCAGAGGCTAGCCAGAGACATTAAGTATCTTCCCATGTATTTGGTGCCTTATTTTCTTTAGACAGAATCTCTCACGGAACCAGAAGTTTGACATTTAGGTGAGGATGGCAGTTGAGAAAGTTCTCTGGATGTGCCCTCCTTTCCCACGCACTGCTGGAGTTACAGGCTTCTGCAGCCATGCCTGCCTTTTTACTTGGATGTCCAGTGCTCAGAGTCACATCCTCGTGGTTGCAGAGCCAGCACTCTTACCCACTAAGCAATCTTCCCGTTTCCACAAATGGCTTTGTAATTTTCAATGTGCTTCAATAAGCGGTTGAACATACAGTACATAGTTAATTTAATAAAGCAAAAAAAATTATATTCCAGATGATAAATAATGGCTTGTTTTAAAAACACACTTACATTTCTGAAAGCAAGATAGCCCAATTTTCACACTTAGACTATAAAAAGAAAATTGCCTCTGCCTAAAAGAAAGTAAATATAAACTTATAATATAATAATATGTGATTTTTAATATCTCAGATTTGTTTATAGATAGTGGCTTCGGATCCACTATCTTGATACTTTTATTGAAATTAAATGGTAAGCTTTTGGATATATTAGCAGATGGTTGCATTTACCATCTCAGATAAAATTGGCATATATTCTGAGGCAAAACCAAACTTTTGAAAATAGCCTCATAAGAGAGTTTTCTGGGACCTGAGGAGATTGCTCCTTCAGTGAAGTACTTGCCTTGCAAGTATGAAGACCTGAGTTCTGTCCCCACAATCCTCGTGAGAAATCTGAGTTTGGCACTGGGGAGATGGCTCAGAGATGAAGCGCACGTGCTGTGTAAGCCTGGTGGTCTGGGTCCAGAACCCACAGATAAAGCCCGGCATGGCAGTGCAAGAGTTTGTAATCTCAGCTTGCCTTTGGGAGACGCAGTCAGAGACAGGCGAGCCTTCAGAAGCTCCTGGCCAGCGAGCCAGCACCTCTTGTTCTTGTCTGCTGCGTTCTGCTGTGTTCCCCTGCCACCCTTCAAGCCCTCTTTGCATGCCCACCACAGTGCTTTCACCATGTGGAACTAACTATCTCTGTGTTTCCCTAAAGCACTCCTCAGGCTCCGCTGCTTTTCCTGTTTCTTTGTATGCTCTTTCCTCCCACTGCACAGCAAGCTTCTTGAAGGCAGGGCAGATTCGACAGCTGTGCCTTATTCTTAATTCATATTTGGCGTAATTGAAATCAGTTCACACACACAGAATTTATATTTAGGGTAACTGAAATCAGTACGCACTACACACACACACACACACACACACACACACACACGAGTGCCAGTGACAACCAAATAGCCAACCCCACATAAACTTGGGAAAGCAATGCACTGACATGATGTCTTTGTTAGGTCATCAAATAATCCTCTTCATCTTATCCCTGTTCCTCAAATTTTTAATTAAATAGTTAATGCAAAGATGGTATAAAATGAAGTACTTGTTTACCTACCACAGTAACACTGCAAGCTAGGATAAAGAAGAAAAAGAAAAAAATGAGGAAGAGTAACTATTATTTGTTTGGAGGGGGTGATTCGAGACAAGGTTTCATGGTAGAGCCTGAGCCAACCTTCAACTCTCAATCCTCCTGCCTCAGCCTCTTGAGCACTTGGATTAGAGGTGTAATCCACTATCCTGAGATATCATGACATTTAATTAAGCTAACCACCATCTGCGTGGCTCTGCCCTTTTGCCAAAATACTCTAACCCAGAGAACCCCACAGCAATGGGGGTTATCGCACATTCATGGACTCCTTGGCAAAGTTGAGTGTAAGGAACCCTGAGGCTCACCTCTGCTGGCTGTATGAAAGGGGTTTTCTCCTTTGAAAGTTTTTTAAATTACTAGTGGAAGAGTGGGCTGGGGACTGCAGGGTGGGGATCAGGTCACAAGATGCCGCCCCTCCAGGTTTGCAGCGTGAATTAAATGCAGGTAACCTAAGGAGAACCAGTTCCAAAATGGGGGAAAAAAGAATTTAGGTGGAATGGAGAGATAAGAAAAGGAAAGAAGGAAAGGAAGCAGAGCCGAAGAGAGCAGAAAGGAGGGAAAAGAAGCTGCAGCAGCAGCTTGACAGAAAAGAACTCATGCAGAAAGCTGTCTGTGAATGAAGTCATTGTTTCTGCTTTGGATACTAAGTAATGTACTATCTGTAGAAGCTGATTGAGCTGACATCTGAATTTGCTAACAGTTTCTTCTTTAGGGAAAATAAATTTTTTCATTAAATATTTTTAATAAACTGGAAGTTATTCAAAGGCCATTGATTTTTTACAAAAAAAATTTTTTTTATTCTTGCCATCTTCCATGCCTGATAGATTTAGCATTAAGTTTATGGCTTATCGATATCTTCCTTGAAGGCGAAGATCATTTACTCTCTTGGGACCATTCTTGTACTTACTCAGGTGTTTTATGAGATGAGGCCAGGTTATTGATGTTCCAATAATAAAGTTTGTATAGTTACAAAGAAGAGGGGATTTGACTTAGAGCTTAAAGAACCGAGCCCAGAGCGGAAACATCACCGATGTCTCAGCAAGACTAACTTCCGCTTCTCATCATTCCCACCTCCTGGTTGGGCAATTAATTTAATTATTTGGAAATTCACGTTTTATACACACACACACACACACACACACACACACACACACACACACACACGCTAAGCATAACAACCAGGTGATTAAAGAAGTTTATAATTATTTGATCCTAAAACAAATGAACTTGCCATGTGACTGACTTGATGTTAAATATGTTTTTTTGACCTTCGTTGTACCTGTGGTCTTGACAGACATTGCCTGAGTGGATGGGCTCATGTGGTAGTGCATCAGCCAGCCAGCCAGTTGCCTCCAGTGGACTAGAACTCAGTTTCAAAGGCACATCAGCCTAGTAATGTATAGTAGGCATTCAGTAAATGCTGGAAAGTGTCATGAGATAATCAGAAACATTAGGAAAGGAGTCATAAATGGCAGTAACTAATGCACATGCTTTTTGCCTTTAAGAAAGTACTTGTAATTTACTGTGCATGGCTGTGCAGCTTTTCTGAGCTCTAGAATAGCAACACCTCATGGATTACTTCAAATCAATCAACTAACCTTCCTTCCTTCTTTCCTGTGTTGGATCAAAACGAGGTTCCTGCACATGCTGGGCAGGTGTTCTGCCACTGAATGACATCACCACCACCTAAGTTTATTTGATTGATAAATAATAATTGTACATATATATGGGATATAATGTGACACTTCCATATACATGAAAAGTGGGCATTTCTAGAACCAGATCCCTATACAAAACGACAGAGTAGGTATTTGGGTTCATTTGCCAAGCCTTTTTTTCGTGATAACTCCGGAAGAATTTCTCTTCAATTGTACCCTATTCAACTTTGTGTGCACATGTGTGGTGTGTGTGTGTGTGTGTGTTACATGTATGTGGTGTGTGACTTTTGTGTGTATGTCTTCATGTGTTGCTTGTATTTTCATATGCATGTGCATGCGCATGAATTTATGTGTGTGTGGTGTGTGTTTTTGTGTTATGTGTTTGTATGTGCTCATGTGTGCATGTGTGTGTATGTAGTGTGGGTACATGTGTTTATGTATATGTGTGCCTTCATGTGGGTGCTTGCGTGTTTGTGTGTGCATGTGTTTATGTGTATCTGTATGAGTGCTTGGTGTGTGTATCCGTGTGTCTGTGTGTGTATGTGTGTGTGTGTGCGCATTTACATTGCATGCAGATCTTCCCTAGCAAATCGCAACCACTTGACACTTAACACTAGCACTCCTGACGCTCCAAGGTTGAACAATGAGCTGTGAGAGTCTTTCTTTTATTGACGAGGACAAACATGTGAAGAGAAGCTTGTGAGACTGACAGATTGCATCTCCAGCATCATTCTCGGGCTCCTTCTCTCATCTTTCCCACCACTTCTAAATCTGCTCTCACAACTCAAGTACAGCTCCACCCTGTAGCTGAGACGGAGCAACAAGCCTTCTGTTAGTCATGCTATGCTTAAACCCTCCCTGGTCTATTGGTCCCATTGTCATAGGAATTAATTAGAATGATGACCGATTTTATTTTGGAGAGTTCTTATCTCTTATCTCAAGGCTAATGGGTTTGTCTTACTATTTTCTTAAAACTATGACTTAGCATATTTTTTAACCTGAAAGAAAAACAAAGATCATTGAAGGTTCTTAACATGTCCCTAAGAGAGTTGTCAGTGAAATATTAGCCTCTTGCAAAATTCACTGAAGTCATGTGCAACTGCCTTTTAGAGAACAGGGAGAGACAATACTGCAAGCAGTAGATGATTTTCAAGTGCCCATTTCTCTAATTTCCATTTTGCTAATTTAGTGCAAACAACGTGTTAGAATCCACTACTGAATATCTGATCCCCAGGACTGTTTTCTTCTATGACAAGAAAGGCCAAGAAACCACTTAGATAGAAACAGTGGTGCATGGACTATCTGAGTTTTTATTACACATTAGAGATGAATGATTGGAAAATACTTAATGAATAACTTAAAAAACAGAAACAGCCTCCTAGTAACAGAAAAATCAGCCTGTATGTGAAGCGAAGCCATTCTCACCTCATAGTGGGGAATCTAGTTTAAATGAGCCTGAGATTCTTTTCTTCTTTCTTAATTTTTGAAATTATGCTGTAATTACATCATTCCCTTTCCCCTTTTGTCCCTCCAAATCTCCCAATTACCACTCCTTGCTTTCTTTCAAATTCATGACCTTTGAATTTTTGCTTTTTTCTTACATGCAGAAAAGTATATTGTACACACACACACACACATAATTCCTCAATAAAACCTGTTCCATCTGTATAATGTTACTACTATGTATGTTTTGAGGGATGACCATTTGGTACTGGATAACCAGCTCTCCCACTCTCTGTATTCCTAAGTTGCTATAGGTCTTTACATAAGGTTGAGGCATTGTGGAATTTCTCCTGTCCACTTTGGCACGTGTATTGCTGCTGCCCATGTTCAGCTCATGTTTAGCTCATCTTGGTGAGACTTTATGGCTGTGGCTTTTGACATTACTAGAAGACACAGTATCCCAGAAGATTTTCAGGACCCTCTGGCTCTCACAGTCTTTCTGCTTTTCTTTCATGATGCTCCCGAGCCTACGATGTGGGACTTGTTTTCCTGGATGTAGCTGTTCCACAGGTCTGTCTTTTGGTTTGCTGAACTTTTCTGTAATGGTCTCCATCTCTTTCAAAGAGAAGTTGCCTTGGTCTGGGATGAGGACCACACTCATCCATGGGCATAACAGCAAGTACTGTAGTTAGGGATTATGCTGGCTTAGCAAAATGGTGGTCATAGGTTCTCTTCCAAGATCCATGACCTCACTAGCCCTGGGTAGTTGACTGGGTTTCTGTGACCCAGGGGCTTGTATACAAAATATATAAGCACCATTTCTGACAAACTCTGTATTTACTAAACATGATTTTGTCACCTGGTGACTTAATATGAGTCTGATAACCTAAAACAAAGTTTTATAAAAATGGCAGTCCTTCCTCTTTCGTTGTAACACTCAACAATATGCCACATAAACTGTCACTTTCCTGGGAATATAAACACGAACCAGCACTACAGGGAAATATTTTGCTCATATTTTGATGGAGAAGCCGAGCTTTAAAAAAACTCACTTAAAATTAATGGGAAAATTAATTTTCTGAGATGGTTCCACTGTGTCTTCATTTAATACTGAGAATAATTGCCTCGCTTGCAGTTCCATAACTGATTGCCTGTCTGGGCACACTCACTCCAATCAGTTCTGTGCTGTTCATGTTAATCCCATTTGAATGTTTGCTTTAAAAAATCCCAGTAATGCCTGGGAGGGTTGTGCGAGGTCAAGGCATGACAGTGTTGCTAAGGTTTCTTCATTTTCAAGAGAAAAGCCAGTGTGGAATAAGTCGGGTTGAGTCACACGGTTGCAAATCTGTTGAACCCATTTTCCTTTCCTCAGTGTGAAATCCTCCTCTCAGGTGAAAGAGGATCCGTAATCTGAAACTCCAGAGATAAGAACTTGCTGTGAGAAGAGTACACCCCACGCCCCACTTCCAGTAGCCATTGTACAGCCAGACCCGAGGGCGTTTCCATGTCCCAGCTTGTCAGACCTTCCCAGAATATGCCTGGTCTGTGGAGGAGGCTGGCAGTCATAGTGAGTTGGATTTTGCCCTCATCTTCTGAGCACTGAGCTCTCTATTCCTTTCTTACCTCTTACTGTAGTGACTATTGGATGGCCAGTCACAGTGAAAACTGTGCAGAGTTGTTGCCTAAAATATCTCTATCTATGGAATCTTGGCCCATTTATGTCTTGGATGAATTTTACTTAGAATGCAAAACAGTTCAACAATTTGTCCTCCTTTTTTTCCCTGACAGAAACAACGCTTTTATTTTATTTTATTTTAGCTTAGGCCCCTATTACCAAGGGACTTTATTTTTCCCTTTTTAAAGAAAAAAAATAAACTTTATTAGTAAAAAGAAAAATGCAAGTAAACAAAAAAATCACACACCATAACTAAGCAGACCCAAATTTACATGATTAGAATAGGCATTTGAAATGGAAAATGTGGAGCTTTATATTAAAATTTACATTTTTAGTATTGAATATATTCTATGCACTCATCCACCATCCAATTCTACCCCCGTCCCCATAACAGAATTAAAACTAGAAAAACAATTAGCTCTATATCCTCGTTCATAACTCAAGTTCATCATCTGGATTCAGTTCCTTCCTCGCATCCTCATATTAAGCTTTTCTTGTTCTCTTTTCCCCATGTGATACCGTGCTCATGTGTGTATATGTATACATATGTGCATATATTATTGGCTACATTCCACATGTGAGAGTGAATAACTCTTTTTATTTCTGACATTGTGTGACTCTGCTTCTTTTGAGTTAATTAATTTTTTAAAGGGATGGCGTTTGAAGTGCTGAAATATATGCATATCCACCATATAGAGTATGGTGTCGTTTTGGGGGTTGGTTTGGTTTGGGGATTTTTGTTTTTGTTTTGTGTTTTTTTTTTTCATTATCACTATTCATTGTCATTAAGGGTAAGCAGCCACGTTCTTTGTCTTTGTCTTCCAGTTTCGAGAAGACTAGAGCTTGACAGGTGTCACTCTGAAAGTTAGCTATGGTTGATTCGAGGCAAAAAGACCCAAGTTTAAAACAGAAAGTAAATCCAGCATTTGCTTAATAATTTGCTGTTTGCTGCAGTAGAACCTTATCTGGCCACCCACATTCATCTGCTTGCTGACGTGGCTTCTGCCTCAATCGCAGAAGCTATTTTCTGCACCTTTTGTGTCTTCAGAGGAACCAAGTGGGCCTGCTTGCTTGTAGTGATTCATATCTTAAAGTGCACAGGGTGTCCTGAAGTTCTACTTCAGGGGTCCGGTAAGGCGATGAGGGGCAGGGAGGAGGGGGCGAAGGTCCTTTAAATATTTAAAAAGAAGTGGTCTGCGGACAAGGCCCATTTTGATTGTTAGGTCGTGATTCTTTATTCCTTTTTGCAAATGCTTTAGAAGCCTCTTGCCGGCAATACAGACCGGGTTGTTGCTGCTGTTGCTGCTGTCTTCGTTAACAGATACACAGTGTCCATCTCTGGGTATGACAGTCATTTTCTGCTAAGGCGGTGTTTTTCTGTGCAGTCCAGATTGACTTAGAATTTGGTCACCCTGCTGCCTCAGCTTCCTGATTCCTGGGATCCAGGCATGCCGTATCACGTCAAGATATATAGTAGTATTTTCTGTTGGCCTCTTATGCATAGAGCCAAATCATCTCAGATTATTAATACATCTATTTGGGTTTAGTATTTTGATCTTTCTTGGGTTTCTTTAGTACAATGAAGTTCTTTTCTCCACTCCTTACTAGCACCTATGAAGGCTCGAGGCTTTTTTTTTTTTTTTTCTTTCTTGGTTCTGGATTCCTAGTTCAGAAATTAATTTTAGCAAGGAACATAGCAGCTGAAGAAGGAATTTTCATGAGGTTATCTGAGAATATAAAGTTTAGCGGATGACTCTCCTGAGAAACTTTGCAGGAAATCTCTGAAGCTGGGAGAACAGAGGCAGCGTGGCCTGCGGGGCCACAGCTTCTGCATTCAGTGCTTCGCATTTGGTTTTACTTGATGTTGTGTGTTGCAATGCACATATGTGTGCAGACGCGCGTGCATGCTTGCACATGCATACACACATGTGGAGACGTGCTTTGGGAATCCTTCCTTTAGTTTTTGAGACAGTCTCTTCTGGGCTTGGAACTCAACAAGTATGCTAGGCTAGCTGGCTAGTGTGCCCTGGGCTATGCCTAACCCTCCCAGCAGAGAGATTACAAGTGTGGACCACTTGTGATCTCAGGGATCGAACTCATGACCTCATGCTTGCCAGGCAAGCACATTAGCAACTGAGTTATCCCCTGAGTCTCAATATATTAAGTTTTAACTATAACATTAAAAGGAAATTTCTCTTCTGCTCTGTTACAAGTAATTCTCTTTGAATACAAGTATGCGTTCAAAGATTTGCATTATGTTAAAAAATCAGTGTTTTTAATTAAGAAGTGATATTTTTTGAGAAATAGAATCCTACATTTTATTTCTTGAGAGCAGGCAGTTTTTGTGGGTGAAGAATAAGCATGCCTTTCAAGTTAAATGTCAGCACAACATCTTAAATGCTCTTGTTCATTCTTCAGAGTCCCAGAAGTTGTGTTTGAGCGTCACTGGAAAGCAAAGACGACTGCGGTGCAGTTTATTGATATGAGGATAACAGGTTAATTTCTAAAATTTATTACTCTCTTATCGATTTTACATGTAACTTAAAGAGCAATTTGGACGTGCAGCGAACACAGATACGAGCTTCCTCAATCTAATGGGTATCCTCCATTTAGATAGAAGTTTGTTGCGCAACTTTTGTTTCTGTTGATTTCCACGATAGGCCCATTTTAGTCACAACTTTTTCAACTGGCAGAGTCTCATTTGAGAGTACTTTTTTTCCCTGGCATAGTCTATTTCCATAGAAAGCTCTTAGTAATTCCCCAGTAGTCCGTGTGAGAATAACTGTCACAGTATGATGGGGAAAGGGGTCACCGCACACATGAAATCACAAATGTCCCAAGTTCCAAAAGTTTTGTGATAGAATGTTTAAAGTGCTATGCTAGGATCAAATCAAGTCATGTGTCTTGATGCCTGCACTGCTGCCCACTGTGAGAAATGTCTCTGTTTTCTCCGACACTCCTACATGTCAAGTTAGACTGCAGGCACATCAAAGTACAGGGAGGGCTGCCATCACAGCGATCCGAGGTTCCCAGAAGTTCTCCCAGTTGTTTGGCAAGGTTCCCCAAGATACAGAGGACTTTTCTCCTATTGGCAACTCACCCATTTTTTAAAAAGACCAAAGGTATTGTGGAGATTTTTACTAAATGAAGCATTTTTTTTTTTTTGCATAATTTACCTTTGAGGGGAGAGTACCTTTTTGAAGAGATCTCAAGGAAATCTGTGTTCGTCTGGACATTGACACCAGTCAGTTTCTGAGAGGTCTCCTTTATGGCACCTTCTGGTATTTTCTGACTGTGATGCTTTCTTACAGATGTTCATAAATATTTCATAGTGGTGGTATAGACACCTACATGTAAGCAGTTGTGATCCAGTGTGTATGTATATGTGGTTGTGTGTGTGTGTGTGTGTGTGTGTGTGTGTGTGTGTGTGTGTGTGTGTCTCCTCTCTAGCCAGGACTTCTTGTAGCCCAGACTGCCCTATGTAGCTAAGGATGACCCTTGAGGAACCTGCTGACTTTCCTGCCCCCTCCTCCTGAGTGTGCGAATTACAAGTCAAGGGCACTATACTTAAACTCATTTGTTTCTTTAAATATTTTATTAATGATCCATGGAAATAGGAAAGGCTTGTATGCTTCACTCATAAGTACCATGCCACATAATCCTCAAAAACAACAAGAATAGCAAACAGCTAGGAGCTAGTTTGACTTTAAGATATGTCTTATTAGTAAAATATTGGAGGCAGGGAGCTTGTTGTCTGCTGTCATTTTACTACTTAGGATGTGATTATCTAGTAATGTTCACTTAACATTTGCTAGCACCTCAAGTAAGGATTATTTTCCACAGGTAAGCCTTTCTCCCCCTGAGATAACATTTTTCCCAGCCAAAAGCAACCTGGTATGGTTGGTCTCCAGCACTGCGCAGAGCCAGCCCACCTGTCTACCTGTCTTATTGACAACGCACTGCCCTCTCTCTCATGTTGTCCTCTATTTGTGCTCTGGTTCGTTTACGCACACACACACACACACGCGCGCCCGCGCGTGCACACACACACACACACACACACACACACACACACACACACACCATGGAATAGCCATAAAGAAAGGAGAGGAATATCTTTTTCAATACAATCATTCCCTGAAAAGTGCTATTGTTCGGCAGGATGGTGCCTGTCTTCCCCAATGCAAAGACACCTTTTGGCTGTCACACCATCCCCAGGAACCCCTAAGCCCATATGCTCTGAATTTTATCCTCAGTTCACTGAAAACACTGGGGAAATTTCAAATGTGAATGTGAGACTGTGCTTGGATTATAGAGTCCTTTGTTGGCAGTGGGTGCCAAAAATGACTTTGTGTGGGTTTAGTTACCATAAAAAGAAATCCCAGTGAATAAATGTTAACTGGTGGTTTTCTCTTCATATAAGAACTGCTCTGCATTGAATTTTTGTCATATTAATCGATTGAGGAAAATGGTATTTACATCCAATATGCTTTTTGAAAATGTAAAAAATGGATGTATATGAGATAAAGAAATAATAGTGCTTTAAGTAATCAAGTTGCTATAGAGCCTCATGGGTTTATGAAGACCTATGTCAAGAAAATTAAACCAAAATCCTAAAACATGCAATGGTACACTTGGTTATTTGAAATAATAATTGGTCTCATAATATTTTTCTGGACTCAATGATCCATTTGATGTGAGTTTTCTCTCTGTTATACTTTCCTCCCTAATATACTCTAATATAATAAAATACTTTACCATGCATGACCATCGTAATGCATTTTAGTAATAAAATACAAACCAAAGAATGTGTGCTTCTTTTGGAAAATTAAACCTCTTAGTAAAAATATCAGTTAAGAATAACAAAAAAGATGTGTCTTTATCAAATGCTGGATTGAAGTTTGAAAGCCTTGTGGTTTTCTAGAGTGAATTCTTTTCCTTGGCTTAAGTGAGGGAACATAGCCCAGAAACCTTTGAGTACACCCAGCGCTTGCCTTGGGTGTAAGAAAAAGCTACACCACATGTAGGCAATGGCCTATAATTTCTACTACATTTTATTTTCATGGCCAAGATAAAGCAACTCAAGAAAAGCAGTCCGTAAAACCCTCCATGTCTATAGTATTCATCAGCGTGATCCTGGAATTCCCCGAAGGATTCAGCAGTTTGCCTTCCTACCTTTCCCTGTCTCAGAAAGCCCCAGTGACTTATGAGTAACAGTGAGCTAAGCGCTACCCCAAAATAGTGCCAGAAAGAAGAATGTAAATTCAAATATGTTTAAAATTGTATGTAAAAGTTTCATATGGAACCAAACTTACTCCTAAATCCATAGGAGTGGGGGAGGGAAGTGAGGGAGGGAGGGAGGGAGAGAGAGAGAGAGAGAGAGAGAGAGAGAGAGAGAGAGAGATATCTATGTTGAGTGTGCCTCATGTGCCTTACTTTTTACATGGATCCTGTGGGTAAGGGTTGACCTCAGGTTCTTTTTTCTGCCAAGCAAGGACTCTTAGTTATTGAATTACTCCCTAACCCCCTCCTTAGTAACACCCTCAAGCATTTCACTGAAATGCAAAGACTGACTCTGCCTGTAGATGAATGTAGATCAGAGCATCCTTATACTGGGAGGTCCGCAGCAGCTCTTTCTGAAGGACCTGAGAGTAGGAATTAGTTCTGAGAAATTGTGTTTTTCTGGATTGAATAACGGAGCATCACAGAGACCTGATCCAAAAAGCTGTGTTTGAATTTATATGGTACTTTCCTTCTGCTTTTTGGAGTCTATTTTCACAACAAGATTATTCTTTGATAGGAGAACTTTATTTGGTTTGTTGGGTGTTTTGTCCTCAGTAAGGATGAATGGTACGTGTCTAGCTGCTGGTATAATGGTTTTAAATGATTTCTGTAAAGCGTAATGGGTGTTGTCTGATTTAGAAAGTTAACTACCTCGTTGTCAAATGAAAACATGAGTACATTATAGTCTTTCTTTGCATGAAATTTTGTCCTTACTCCACTTGAAGTTTCTGTTATAGCAAAATTACATATTCTGTGTCATCTAAAGAATGGGAAGTGATAAATGCTAATTTTCACTTCTGAGGCTCATATTTTCCTTTAAAGTAATGATCGTCAAAGAACAAAGAAGAGCAATTTGTCTTCAAGGTTTCCCATGTTCTCAGAAGGAGCTGCCTATGTCATACTTAGAACACTTTTTAACTTAGGGAGTCATTTCTTAAGAAGTCACATTTGTGGCTGTTTTCTTTATCCCCAACCTGGAAAGCTGAGATACTTCCTTCTAGAGCCTTTGAAACTTTAGGGTTGTAAATAAGGGAATCTTTTGGGTTAGGTGCGAACACTTAGAGAAAAACAGTGAAGATACAGTATTTTAAGTTGTGATAAGACAATGGAACGTGAAGATGAGATGTGTAGTACTCAGAGGTCAGCCACGCCTGCCTTGGGTTGCACTTCCCACACTCAGTCTCCTGATGTCTTCCTCCTGGTGGAGCACATGTAATAATTCTATACACTGGAAGTGTCATAACCACCGAGTGAGATAACATACGTAAAACCCTTTGCCCTTTAACTGTATCAGTGTAGACCAAATGTATAGTGAATGACAGATAAGTTGTCACTGTGGTTAAGTTATCCTCACTTAAAGTGCTTAGGATCAGCACAACAGTCTTAACTTTCTTTGAATTTCTGGAATATTTGAGTGTGTGTGTGTAAGTATTCCAAGATAGATATCTGGGAATTTATGTACACTCATTTATAAATTCACATATGCATTATACATATAGCCTGAAGATAGTTTTTTTATAATATTTTTAGTGTATCTGCCTTTGGGTGGAATTTACCATATGGCATTACGTTGATGCTCAGAGGTTTCATATTTTGGAGAGTTTAAAATTTTAGATTTTTTTCCAAGGGATGTTCAAACAGCATTAGCATTGGAAATGTAGTCATAGATCAATATAAATATAAAATATTAAACCTGGGAAATAAGTTGGATATCACTTCAAGCTGTAAATCCCAATTAAGGATGAGCATGCCACTTGAATCACAGGCAAATTCCACTTCCATTTTAGAGGATGATATTTGCTTCTAGAAGTCCCAAACAGGCTGTTTGTACAGAAATCTTAAATATTGAATTATACACAGAATTCTGCCAGTTTTGGTGCAATGCCATGTACTTTTGTTATTCTCAAATCTAGAATTGATAGTAGTAATTATCAATGATATACTTTATGGCACAACTTTTTTTGTAAGAGAATTTTTTTGTATTCTTTTTTTTATTAATTTATTCTTGTTACATCTCAGTGGTTATCCCATCCCTTGTATCCTCCCATTCTTCCCTCCCTCCAATTTTCCCCTTACTCCTCTCCCCTATGACTGTGCCTGAGGGGGACTTCCTCCCCTTTTATATGATCATAGGGTATCAAGTCTCTTCTTGGTAGCCTGCTATTCTTCCTCTGAGTGCCACCAGGTCTCCCCCTCCAGGGGACATGGTCAAATATGAGGCACCAGAGTACGTGAGAAAGTCATACTCCACTCTCCACTCAACTGTGGAGAATGACCTGTCTATTGGCTAGATCTGGGTAGGGGTTTAAAGTTTACGGCCTGTATTGTCCTTGGCTGGTGCCTTAGTTTGAGCAGGACCCCTGGGCCCAAATATGCCTATCATAATGTTCTTCTTGTAGGTTTCTAGGACCCTCTGGATCCTTCTACTTTGCTATTCTCCCATGCTTCTCTCATATAGAGTCCCAATAGGATGTTCTCCCCTCTGTCCCAGTTTCCTGGTAAGTGAAGGCTTTCATGGGACATGCCCCTTGGGCTAGTATGCAGATATAAGTGAGTATATACCATTTGAGTCTTTCTGCTTCTGGGTCAACTCACTCATTATGATCATTTCTAGCTCAATCCATTTGTCCACAAATTTCAGGAATCCCTTGCTTTTAAAAGCTGAGTAGTATTCCATAGTGTATATGTACCACAGTTTCTTTATCCATTCTTCTACTGAGGGACACTTCGGCTGTTTCCATGTTCTGGCTATTATGAATAAGGCTGCTATGAACATGGTTGAGCAAAGTTTCTTGTTGTGTGCTGGAGCATCTTCTGGGTATATTCCAAGGAGTGGAACAGCTGGGTCTTGAGGAAGCCCTATTTCCAGTTTTCTGAGATAGCACCAGATAGATTTCCAAAGTGGTTGTACTAGTTTGCATTCCTACCAGCAATGAAGGAGTGTTCCTCTCTCTCCATATCCTTGCCAGCATGTAGTGTCGCTTGAATTTTTGGTCTTAGCCATTCTGATGGGTGTAAGATGGAATCTCAGAGTTGTTTTGATTTGCATTTCCCTGATGCCTAAGGAGGTTGAGCATTTATTTAAGTGTTTCTCAGCAATTTGATAGTCCTCTGTTGAGAATTCTCTGTTTAGTTCCAAGCCCCATTTCTCAATTGGGTTATTTGGTTTGGTGGTGTTTAATTTTTTGAGTTCTTTATATATTTTGGATATTAGACCTTTGTCAGATGTAGGGTTGGTGAAGATCTTTTCCTAGTCTGTAGGCTGTCGCTTTGTTCTCTTGACAGTGTCTCCTGCCTTACAGAAGCTTCTCAGCCTCATGAGGTCCCATTTATTAATTGTTGACATTAAGGCCTGGGCTGTTGGTGTTCTGTTCAGGAAGTTGTGTCCTGTACCAATATGTCCCAGGCTCTTCCCCACTTTTTCTTCTAAGTGACTTAGTGTCTCTGGTTTTATGTTGAGATATTTAATCCACTTGGATTTGAGTTTTGAGGCACAACTTTTTTAATTAGCATAATTGCTATAAGGAGACAAACTTCAATTCAGTGTTAACCTTTGCAACAAATCAAAATTAATATATTTGTGTTTTAGTTTCAATATACATCATTTAAAGATCTCTTTATCACACCTCATAGCTACTAGTGGAAGGATCTTCCTGTTATGTCTTGCTACAAACATCTGGCTCCATTTCTACAAATGGACCACTATGAAAAGCTCCTGGAGGGGTGTGTGTGTGTGTGTGTGTGTGTGTGTGTGTGTGTGTGAGAGAGAGAGAGAGAGAGAGAGAGAGAGAGAGAGAGAGAGAGAGAGAGAGAGAGAGACAGAGACAGAGACAGAGAGAGAGACAGAGACAGAGAGACAGACAGAGACAGAGATACACAGAGAGAGACAGTTGTGACAGGGACACACAGACAGAGACGAAGAGAGAGAGACAGAGATATCAGTTGGAAAAGACCTTGCTGCCCAATCATGAGAACTTGAGTTTGGTCCTCAGAACTACATAGAAAAGTCAGGCATGGTGATACATGCCAATAATCCCAGAGCTTTGAGGCAGAGACAGTCTGATCCTTAGGCTTTAAGGCCAGTGAGAGACCCTATCTCCAAAGGACAGACCAACAAAACCAATAAAAACATGTGGACAGCACCTTGTGAGTGACACCAGAGGTTGTCCTGTGGCCTCTGCATGCATGAAGAGCAGTAAGTTTTTGTCCCTGAGCAAGTTTTTATATAAGTACTTCTACTGGGTTTTCATGGCTCTGTTTTCTCTGTGAGCCACATTTTAATAGTCCTTGTGTGTATTTCTTTGTGCGCTTGTACAGATATATCCTCAAGGGTAGATTTTCAGTGAAGGGATTTTAGGCCACATGTCAGCTGTTTTGTTTCAATAAGCACTACCACACGGGCTATAGGGCTATCATGGAGACAGCACCACTTGCATCTGATTCGTGGAATTGGCTTCAAAGCCTTAGGATCTGTTGGGTGCTACGTTGATGATTCCTTGATGGGAATCCAGTATTTATTTCAATTCTCAACAGTGACAAAGTTGTCCTTCCTCCTAAGCTGAGCTGGCCTTGCTCCTCTGAGGGACTCTCCCCACTCTTCTGTAGCAAATATTATGAAAGTAAATATTCAAGCCCTAGGTACTATTTTTGACATTACTATTTTCAATTTTTTATATATAAGGAATTAGCTACACACACATATATTAGTCTTAGGAAATATAGCAATTACTATTTAAAACTTTAATTAGATTTAAGTTGTTACATAAAACAAGATTCATCCAATTACAGGGTCATCCTTTAATACTGTAAACATCATGCAATCTTTAAATCCAACTCAAGATCATTTTTCAGGTTTGAATTGTATAGCACACTGTGGTCAAGATTCTTTTTACGATATCACTACACATTAAAACTTTTACTCCTAACCTCCCTTAGTACCCAGTGACCGTCATCTCCCCCTACCCTCCCAAACCTGTAGTATGCTCCATTCTACCCTCAACCTCCATGAGACTGAGACTGTTTAGATTCCACATAGGAGTGTTATTATATGGTTCACATCTTCCCATCTGTGGCTCATTTCACTTCTTGTAATAGTCCTGAGTTACATGGGAGTTGTTGCAAATGATGAAAGTCCATCTTCTGTGTGTACATGTTTGTGTGTGAATGGCTGCATGTGTGTGTGGGTGCACATGTACATGCGTGCATATGGAGACTAGGAGGGTAACCACATGGTCATCGTCAGTCACTGGATCTGGGGCTTGCTGATTTAGCAGGACTGGCTGGCCAATCATGTTCTTACTCTTCAACACTGTGTAGGAGCCAAATTCATTCCAGTGTCACAGCGCTTTTCTCGTTGAGCTGTCACCACAGCACCCCACATTTTCATCCTTTTAAATGCAAAATTCTACCCCAGTGTGTGTAAATTCTAGAATTGTATATTTTTCTAGATCTGTAAACAATATCGGTTGGTATTTTGATGAGCACTGCATTAAATCTATAGATTGTTTTATGTAGGGTGATTATATAACTATGTGGCTTCTTAACTCTCCACGAAGCTGGCTTGTCTTTCCATTTTTTTGTGTGTATTCTCTTCAGTCTTTTTCATTAGTATATTATAATTTCTATGGTAGAGATCCTTCAACCTTTTGGTTAAGTATCTTTGTTGTTGTTTTTGAAACTGTTCCAAGTGCGATTACTTTCTTGATTCATATTTCAGATAATTCACTACTGGCATATGCCTGCCATAACTTTTTTTTATAACTTTGGACAAAATTTGTACCATCTCTCAGCATGCTGAGCTTGTGCAGTTAATGAAACAATGGTTCACCTCTTCCTACTCCTACCGTGGCTCAGCATAAAGCCTGGCACTCTAGGATAGTGCATGTAAAATAGCCTTACTGCGGTTTTAGGGCATGTGGCATTGTAACTCTTACCCTTAGTGAACTGAACATTAGTCTCTGTGTGTACAATAATGCTGTAGTTTGATGGAGTCGCTTTTTCCTAATGGCGTCTGTTTGTACACAGGAAGCGTCGGGACAATCATGCCCATGAAAGCTCTCAGCTGTTCAGGTAATCTTTTCATTTTGAAATGACCCTTTAAACTGTCCTCAAAGTGGCTTTGCTTTCCAGGATATGAAGGCTTTAGGACAGTTCTGTCATGATGTGTCGATATTTCTCCACAGTCCTTTGATGATCTTTGTGTCCTCTTGTCTGTGATCTAGCTCTGCTGATAGCCGTTTTCAAGCTATAAACATACCTATGTGCTGTATTAACATATTAAATTTCATGTAGGTATGTTTTATAACTTATACATTATATAAAATTGATTGTGTTTGTTATTTACTTTTTATGTTATATTAATACAGATCTATAAGTACAATTTGTTTTAAGCCTTAGCGTTATATAGTGTACTTCTGCATAAAATCCAGGAAACTTGGCTCTAAAGTTTCTAATTAAGGCTTTAAAAATCATATAGTATAAATAATATTTGATGATACACTGCTTTTTGATGTGTATGGTTGGTGGAACCCAGGGCCTCATGGATACTAAACTTGCTGCTTTGTCACTGAGCTCAGGTCCCACATATACTTCCTAAACAAGATTAAGGAGTATTTATAAATCTTGTCTGCACATTGGCTGTGAAAGAATTCATGCATTTCACATAATTTTGAGTTCAAAATTAATATCTTTTAATTGGGTAATTAGTGCTACAGCGATAAACAATTTATTGGAATGAAAGTCATTTTAATTTCTCCCCTTTGAGCTGATGGTTTAGCACTGGTCTTGCTTGTCAACCCTGAGGACAACCTGCTTTCTTTCCCTCCAGGTCATTGCACTTCAGTGAAGCTGGCTGCTGAGCTTTGCTGCCCTTGATGGACAAACGTTCTCCTGGACTCTCCATGATCCCAGCCTCATCCTAGTTGACAAATACTCAAAGGCCATATGAAACCTTTGTAGCTTTGCACTTTGATTTTGAAGATGGACATTCCTAGGATGGAGAGAACTGTCTTATAGTTTGGTTCCATGACATTGGCATCCAATGCCCACTGACTACAGTGTGAGTGTGGAAGGTTCCAGAGAGAGGAAACAACCCACATGTTTTCAGACAACCAGGAACGCAGAAGCAACCCAGCTTTTTAAAAAGCACAGCGTTGGAGACACTCCATGCGTCTGCTTGGCTTCCAGGCAAAGTAGCACTTAAGACCTTGTGTTAAAATGGACACTGGGGACACAGCTCTAGGACAAAAAGCTACCTCAAGGTCTGGAGAAACTGAAAGTGTGTCAGGTAGATGGAGGCAGGAACAATCAGCTGTTATTAAGATGAGCACTTTTGGCAGTCAGGAAGGGCAGCGGCAACCACAAATAGATCCCGAGCAAATTGGAAATGCGGCGTCAGCACAGCTGTTTGGTTCTGGGAAGCTGGCTTCGCCTGGCGAGGGTGTACATCAAGTCACAGAGAAGCAATACCCACCGCACCGTCCGAGTCCCTACCCATGCCAACACTCACTGTCTTTCCCTCAGCACTCACTGCCTCAGGGCATGATGCACAGCAACAAGCCACATCAGAGCCTAGAAGGCCCTCCCTGGCTTTTCCCTGGCCCTTTGCCATCTGTTGCCTCCGAGGACTTATTTCCTTTTCCTATCCACGGACACAGTAGTGGCTATCCTAGAAAAAAGATCTCAACCCTCAACCCTGCTTACAGCCAATACTCCCAGAAAAGTATCGAACAGGCAGAAGATGCTCACAAAAAGGAGCACAAACCGAAAAAGCCCGGCAAATATATTTGCCCATACTGCAGCAGGGCATGTGCCAAACCAAGCGTTCTAAAAAAACACATCAGGTCCCATACTGGTGAGCGGCCATATCCATGTATACCTTGTGGTTTCTCTTTCAAGACAAAGAGCAATTTGTACAAGCACAGAAAGTCTCATGCCCATGCAATTAAGGCAGGATTGGTACCTTTCACAGAGTCATCTGTATCTAAATTGGACCTTGAGGCTGGTTTTATTGACGTAGAAGCAGAGATACATTCAGATGGTGAGCAGAGTACGGACACAGATGAGGAGAGCTCTTTATTTGCTGAGGCCTCTGACAAGATGAGCCCTGGCCCTCCCATCCCTTTGGATATTGCTAACAGAGGTAGCTACCATGGGTCCCTGGAAGAATCCTTGGGAGGTCCGATGAAGGTGCCAATTTTGATTATCCCCAAAAGTGGGATCCCACTACCTAATGAGAGCTCTCAGTATCTGGGCTCTGACATGCTCCCAAATCCATCTTTAAATGTTAAGGCCGATGACTCTCACACGGTGAAACAGAAACTTGCACTGCGGCTATCAGAGAAAAAAGGGCAAGACTCTGAGCCATCCCTCAACCTTCTGAGCCCGCACAGCAAAGGAAGCACCGATTCCGGCTACTTTTCTCGCTCAGAAAGTGCAGAGCAGCAAATAAGCCCACCCAACACAAATGCAAAGTCTTATGAAGAAATCATTTTTGGAAAATACTGTCGACTTAGTCCAAGGAATACACTTAGCGTCACTCCCACAGGTCAAGAGCGGGGCGCCATGGGGCGAAGGGGCATCATGGAGCCATTACCTCATGTTAACACCAGGTTGGAGGTCAAGATGTTTGAAGATCCCATCTCCCAGCTGATTCCCAGCAAAGGAGAAATGGACCCCAGTCAAGTGAGCATGCTGAAGACCACGAAATTCAGCAGTGAGTGCAGGCAACCCCACGCCATCCCATCATCCATTAGGAATGAAGGAAAACTTTACCCAGGAAATTTCCCAGGCAGCAATCCAATTCTCTTAGAAGCTCCTGTAGACTCTTCACCCCTTATTAGAAGCAACTCAATGCCAACTTCTTCAGCAACTAATTTAAGTATTCCTCCTTCTTTGAGGGGAAGTCACTCGTTTGATGAAAGGATGACAGGGTCAGATGATGTGTTCTATCCTGGCACTGTAGGCATACCTCCCCAGCGCATGTTAAGACGACAAGCAGCATTTGAGCTCCCGTCGGTACAGGAGGGGCACATGGAGTCTGAGCACCCAGCCAGGATGTCCAAGAGCTTCGCTAGCTCATCCCTGAAGGAAAAGAAATTGGTTCCTGGAGACAGAGTTGGGTATGACTATGATGTCTGCCGTAAGCCATATAAGAAGTGGGAAGACTCTGAAGCATCAAAACAAAGCTACAGAGACATCTCTTGCTTAGGTTCCTTCAAGCATGGAGGAGAATATTTCATGGACCCCTCGGTGCCATTGCAGGGAGTGCCAACCATGTTCGGGACTACCTGTGAGAACAGAAAACGCAGGAAAGAGAAAAGTGTAGGGGACGAGGAGGATGCGCCCATGATTTGCAGTGGCACAGGAAGTACACCTGTGAGTATGGTGTCTTCAGAGTATGACCCCAAGCTGCAGGATGGAGGAAGGAGTGGCTTTGCCATGAGTGCACATGAGAACCTTCCTCATGGTCACTCAGAGCGTTTTGACCCAGGTCGACCCCAGCTGCCATCTGGAAGTCCATCTCTTGGGTCAGAGGATTTGTCCTCAGCTGCTGATCCCGACAAGATGGTAGACCTGGGCAGGAAGCCTCCTGGAAATGTAATTTCGGTGATTCAGCACACAAACTCGCTGAGCCGGCCCAATTCCTTCGAAAGGTCTGAGTCAGCAGAAATGGTGGCCGGTACACAGGACAAGACCCCTTCCCCTTCTGAGACGTGTGACAGTGAGATTTTGGAAGGCCCTGTAAGCCCAGAGTGGGCTCCATCAGGGGATGGTGCAGAAAGCGGAAGCAAGCCAACTCCTTTGCAGCAGGTACCACAGCACTCCTACCATGCCCAGCCTCGGCTTGTTCGCCAGCACAACATCCAGGTTCCTGAAATCAGGGTCACGGAGGAGCCTGATAAACCCGAGAAGGAGAAAGAAGCTCCCACCAAGGAGCCCGAGAAACCTGTGGAGGAATTCCAGTGGCCGCAGAGAAGTGAGACCCTTTCCCAACTCCCTGCTGAGAAATTGCCTCCCAAAAAGAAACGATTGCGCCTCGCAGATCTGGAGCATTCGTCAGGGGAGTCCAGTTTTGAGTCCACAGGCACTGGCCTCTCCCGAAGTCCCAGCCAAGAAAGCAACCTATCCCACAGTTCCAGCTTCTCCATGTCCTTCGAAAGAGAAGAAACGGTGAAGCTCACTGCACCTCCTAAGCAGGATGAGAGCAGCGGGAAGCATTCTGAGTTTTTGACTGTCCCAGCAGGCTCATACTCCTTGTCTGTCCCGGGTCATCACCACCAGAAAGAAATGCGGCGTTGCTCCTCCGAGCAGATGCCTTGTCCTCACCCGACGGAAGTCCCAGAAATACGGAGTAAGTCATTTGACTATGGGAATCTGTCCCATGCTCCAGTGCCTGGAGCATCTCCATCCGCATCATCACCATCCAGGGAGAGGAAGAAATGCTTTCTGGTGCGGCAGGCTTCCTTCAGTGGCTCCCCAGAAATTGCCCAAGGTGAAGCCGGCGTGGACCCCAGCGTCAAGCAGGAGCAGATGGAACAGCTGCATGCTGGCCTCAGGGCTGCGTGGTCTTCTGTGCTTCCGCCTCTCCCAGGGGATGACCCAGGAAAGCAGGTGGTCGGTTCCTGTGGCCAGCTGAGCTCAGGGCCACCACTCCACCTTGCCCAGCAACAGATCATGCACATGGACAGTCAGGAATCTCTGAGAAACCCGTTGATGCAACCGACATCCTTCCTGACGAGCAAGCACTTACCCGAACAGCAGCCACCTCTGTTTCCACACCAAGACACCGTCCCCTTTTCTCCTATCCAGAATGCCTTGTTTCAGTTTCAGTATCCGACTGTCTGCATGGTTCACTTGCCAGCTCAGCAGCCTCCCTGGTGGCAGGCACATTTCCCTCATGCCTTTGCTCCACAGCCGCAGAACAGCTACAGCAAGCCTTCCTTCCAAGCTGACATTCATTCTAGCCATCCTTTAGAGCACATAGCAGAACACACTGGAAAGAAATCTGCTGACTATGCACATGCGAAAGAGCCGACTTACCCGTGTTATTCCGGAACATCAGGGCTACACTCCAAGAACTTCCCTCCAAAGTTTCCGTCGGATCCGAGCAGTAAATCCACAGAAACGGCCACTGAGCAGCTTCTTCGGGAAGATTTTGACTCCGAAAACGCTGGGCCTTTGCAGTCCCTACCAGGGACTGTGGTTCCTGTTCGGATCCAGACCCATGTACCATCCTACGGAAGTGTCATGTACACAAGCATTTCTCAGATTCTTGGACAGAATAGCCCCGCAATCGTCATATGCAAGGTCGATGAGAATATGACCCAAAGAACACTGGTAACCAACGCAGCCATGCAAGGGATAGGATTTAACATAGCCCAAGTGCTCGGACAGCACACTGGCTTGGAAAAATACCCTCTATGGAAAGTACCTCAGACCTTACCCCTGGGCTTAGAGTCCTCCATCCCCTTGTGTTTACCTTCCACCTCAGACAGCGCAGCCTCTCTTGGAGGAAGCAAGCGGATGCTGTCTCCAGCCAGTAGCTTGGAGCTCTTCATGGAAACAAAGCAACAGAAACGGGTGAAAGAGGAGAAGATGTATGGGCAAATTGTGGAAGAGCTCAGTGCAGTGGAGCTAACCAACTCAGACATGAAGAAGGGCCTCTCCCGCCCCCAGAAGCCCCAGCTGGTGAGGCAAGGGTGTGCTTCGGAACCGAAGGATGGCTCTCAGTCAAGGTCCTCTTCCTTTTCTTCCCTGTCGCCTTCCTCATCTCAAGACCATCCGTCTGCGAGTGGGCCTTTTCCTCCCAGTAGGGAGATACTTCCGGGTTCCAGGGCACCGCCGCGACGGAAGTTCAGTGGGCCTTCCGAAAGCAGAGAGTCCTCCGATGAGTTGGACATTGATGAGACTGCGTCAGACATGAGCCTGAGCCCTCAGAGCTCTTCACTGGCCACAGGAGGCAGTCAGCAGGAAGAGGACCGGAAGGCCCGCAAGCTGCCGGTGGGCATGCTAGTCCACATGGCCTCTGGCCCTGGGGGAAACGTGGCAAATTCCACTCTTCTTTTCACAGATGTGGCAGATTTCCAGCAGATCCTTCAGTTCCCCAGTCTGCGGACAACAACTACTGTGAGTTGGTGCTTCTTAAATTATACAAAACCCAATTTTGTGCAACAGGCCACCTTCAAATCCTCAGTTTATGCTTCATGGTGCATTAGTTCCTGTAACCCAAACCCATCAGGATTGAACACCAAGACCACGCTGGCCCTTCTGAGATCCAAACAAAAAATCACTGCAGAAATTTATACTCTGGCTGCTATGCAAAGGCCCGGAACTGGCAAGCTCACATCATCCAGTGCCTGGAAACAGTTTGCACAGGTAACAACAGACCTTGCGTTAGAAAGCACAGTGTGCCGTGGGTCTTATACTAAGCCGACCGTACAGTGAAGGAAATAGAAGCTCTATCTAAAGATTTAAAAATTCTAGGGAATATTTAGTAACCCGGTCTTCCCCACAGATGGACATACCATAGCCTGCACTTAGCTCTGAGGGCTCTCAGGAAAGCCTCAAAAGATGGAAGGGCCCACTTAAGCCCGAACATGGGAAATTCTCCTACTGGGACCAATGTCCATTGGTCATTTTCCCTTGTGTCCTCTTGAGTGATAGAACAGGCCTGAGGAATTCAGGGGCTTATGAAATGGGGAAATAAAACATGTAATGGGTACTTGAAAAAAAAGATTTGGAAGAAGTATGAAGGGTGTTAGATCTCAGATTGGCAAATGTCACCAATGGTATCAGGAGCATGTTTGACTAAAATTTATATTCTACGTATCTCTTTCAAAAATGGCTTTCCCCAGTTATTGTTGTTGGTTGGTTTGTTCCTAAGCAGTTAGTCCGTCCATGTAAAAGTTTAAAATATGAATAACTTTCAGAATAAACCAAATTAATAATGAAGAAAACAGAGATTTAAAAAAATATATATTTTTTGTGTATGTCAGTGGTTATTTTCCCTTCTGTAATTCTTGAAATTACTTCCTTACTATGGGTTTCCTGGCTTGCTACTTCAAATTGTAGAATATGTCTTTGAAGTCTCTGTTAGCATTGCACAGAGGAAGTGCGAACTAACCAGAGTCTATACACTTAAACAAACATTGAACTCACTGTATAGAAACTGTCAACTCCCCTCTGATTTTATCCCCAGTGTCATTTTTTTCCCTGCAGTCAATCCATAGCCTTTTATTATGGAATTTAGGCTAACTGTCAGAGATGGTAGGAATGTGGGATGTATGGGCCAGTGTATCCTAGAGAAAGCATGTGAAATGATTCTCTCTTTTGATCCTGCAGATGAAACCCGATGCACCCTTCTTGTTTGGCAGCAAACTAGAGAGGAAATTGGTGGGAAGTGTCTCGAAGGAAAGGGGGAAAGGAGAGCTTCACGGAGATAAGGATCTTGGATCCAAACAAACCGAGCCAATCCGAATTAAGATCTTTGAAGGGGGGTAAGGAAAACATAAGCCCAAATGTAAAACGGTCCGTTGTAAGTCAGCGTGAATGGTGCTGAGTGTTTGCCTGTGGTTAAATAGTGTGTGCTCTTGCAGAAACTCAACAGGAAATTCCTTTTCCAGTCACAATCCTGGCTTGAAAAAGATAGCAACCACATAGGTTTTCTTCTCGGACTTGCCCTCGGTGAGCGTGGTCCCCTATGCATGGAGTTTTCGCTTCTCTGGTTTTACCTGGACTCTCCTACAGTGCATCTTCTTGACATCATTTAAGTTCCTTCACTCTTTATTATTTTATGGGCATGTGGGTTACTACATGGCCATATTTGTGTTCCATGTTGACCTAAGTGGAAGCCTGCATACTTCTGTATATCTCTAAACATAGTTTCTTTGAACTACAGACTTTCATGGGATACTGACCTTTTTTTCCCTCTTGATTAAAGTCAGGGCATCATATTGCATTAATTTCTCATAGCTTTTTGTCTCCATTGGTGTAGACCAACCTCTTCTCAAATTTTCTGAGCCATTGAAATCAAGTAATAAGGTTCAATAGTTTTGTTATATGTATAACTTAGAGTGTGTATGTGTGTGTATTTTACAATCAGTAGAAATGTGTTATTTGATATAATCTATGGAAGAAGTCTAGATCTCTGATTTTAGCTAAAAAATTTTAACTACATTAATTAAATTTTGGTGATTATATTATTAGTTTTATCTCACCAATCTATAAGTAAATTACACAGTTGCATGCACATACGTTTAGTCCAATGTTATTTGAAGGATAAGATAATGTTAATTTTTACTATAAAAATCTTGACTGCTAGTGACATAAAGTTTCTCTTAGCTTTACCAGTGTAGAGTTTCCCTTGGATTTTCACCCCATTTATGCATCTAGTTTTTTTTAACTTTTAAAATTTATTTTTAATTTATTCACTTTGCATCCAGATCATAGCCCTCTCCCACCTCTCCTCCTGGTCCTACCCTCCCTCCTTTTTGCCCTTATACCCCCCATTCATTCTCCTCAGGAAAGGGGAGCCCCACAACCAACTCACCCAGCACATAAAGTCACATCATGACTGAGTTCCTCTTCTTCCACTGAGGCCAGGCAAGGCAGCCCTGTTAGGGGGAAGTGATCAAAAGCAGGCAACAGAGTCCATGTCCTAGACAGCACCCATGCAACTTATGAGGCGACCCACATGAAGATCAAGCTGCCCATTGGTTACAGATGTGTAGGGGACCTAAGTCTTGTCCAGGCATGCTCTCCTGGTTGGTGCTTCTGTCTCTCTCTAAAAGCCACCATGGGCCTAGGCTAGTTGACTCTGTTGGCATTCTTATCCCATCCAGATCCTTCTATCCTTCACTTTCCCCCTCCCCTGACTCTTCCCCAGGACTCCCTGAGCTCCACCTAATGGCCCAGATGTGAGTCTCACCATCTGATTTGATCAGCTGCTAGGTGGAGCCTCTCAGAGGACAGTTATGTTAGGCTCCTGTGTGTAAATATGGTACAATATCCTTAATGGTGTCAGAGGTTGGCTCTCTCCCAACGGGTGGGTCTCAAGTCAGGCCAGGTATTGGCTGGACAATCTCTCAGTCTGTCTTTATCTCTGCAAATCTTGTAGGCAGCATAAATTTGGGGTTGAATGTTTTCTAGGTGGATGGGTGTTCCCTTCCCACCACTACAAGTCCTGCCTGGCTATAAGGTGACCTCCCCAGTTTCCTTGTCCCGCGCTGCTAGGAGGCACAGCTAGAGTCATTCCCACATCCTCCTTGGATCCTACCCTGTTGCCGGTCTTCAGCTTGCCTCAGAGAAGGCATCTTGTCTTTTCACCACAGTTGTATGTATGCATGAACTTGGCCTCCATATTCTTTTGACGTCCTTCATATCATTAGGTAAATGGGAAGAATGAAGATTTTGTCTTTCCTGAGAGACAGAGTGGTCTCTGCGACTCAGTCACCATACTTTCATGCAGCAGCCTTCTTCAGAGCAGTGCATATGTAGCACCGGCTTACAGAGGCCATCAGTATTACTGTATGTTTTGGTGCACCCCTCTCAGCCAATGAGGAACATTGGTGAAAACACCTCTAAGAACCTCACTTTGCCGTGTTTTGATGATCCAGAAAAATTGTACATACGTTTTATCTTATTTTTCCTTCTTATACGTTTCATTTTGTTTTCCGTTTCTAACCGACTCATGTTTAAGTCTCTGAACTAATTCTCTACCCATTTCTCGTAACCAGGAATTCATTCCAAACAGTGTGTTTTCACTTGTTAAGTTGTTGGTTGCAAACTGGTGATAGCAACAACAAAGAATTACTGACCAGATTATTATGGCTATCTAGATGATGGGGTTAATATTTCTTTAAATGATCATTTTTCAAAATCCATTATGGATTGGGTAGATGTGTAGGTCTTCAGAAATGTTTAGAATAAATAGCCCATCTGAACACATTCTCCACATACATAGATTTATGTAGATTTTTTACTTTATTTCATTCTGAAAATAAGTTCTTGTTTGAGGCTAAAATGTGTTTCTTGTCAACTATGACAAGATATAGATAAGACTAGAGTGTTCTTTCCTGAAGACTATTGGCTTTCTGTGAAATCCCCACACCACCTTAAGCAATTCACCTCATTAGGAACAGAGGGTGAAAAGAATGCAGACAGATGGTTTTGCACTTTAAGGAGTTTCTCCGATTTATTATAAAATTCAAATGTGAGAAGAAAACAAGTTTGAAGGACAAGCCATAGTTGAAATGTTTTATAAAAGGAGAAAGGGCACACAAAATTGATGGCCCTCATTTTCCCTCTAGAGTAGAACTGACCAAAATGTCCATAATAGAGTTGGTATTCCAATACGGTGACTTTTCTTGAAAAGCCTTCTACAAATTGGACAATCAAATTGGAATTTGTTTCTGTATATGTTGGGTTATTAGCTAGAGCAAGATGGGGATAGTTGCAAACCTCTCAGAATGGAAAACTAATTGTAAGTCTAAATACCATTAAGGAAATCCGCAATGGACAAGGAACTTTGCATGTTCGCCTACCTTTGGAAGCTATACGAAACATCCCCAGAAGTGCTTTCTTCCCAGGATGATATGGGTTCTAAAATTCTAAGCCCTGCTGTGATGTAAGAGATTAGACTATTCATTCAGTTGTGCAGTCGACTTCTATGGTATTCTAATCTAATTCTAGGTGACTTATCATGTGGTATTGCTTTCTAAGCAAAGTGAGATGGCTGAGCACTGGGTAGATTGCCTCTCTTCTACCTAAGACTGTATTAATCCCCTCAAGTTTATGAAAGTAGCTGGCCTCAGATACCCTTTCAGACCTCTCTGTGCACTCCTTCCGGAAACAAATGCTAATTTTATTGGCAGTCTCTAGTTCTCATTATGCAACACTGCCTTCAAGAAGCCAGGCGAAGCTTAGACTCCACGTTAGTGCAGATTCATGAACCTGGGAAGAACAGATCAAATCTGTAGACAACAGTTGGTGAGCCGAGCTTAGCCTGCGTAAAGTCGAAACTTCTGAGGCACACATGTGCCAGGACTGTAAAAATAGAGTGGAAACTTACAAGGGAGACTTCTATTCGCAGTTATGCTTATTTTAGCAAATGTAAAGGAGTGTTTGCACACGTATATTGTAGATGATGTCATGGTAACAGGTTATGCACAAAGCATGATTATTCTAATATGTTAATGTGGTTTTTGGTGCTGTCCCTTGATTGGAGGCAATACTATGCCCAAAAATAGTAGGTCCAGGTCTGTATATTTTTGGGCCTATGTAAACTGATTGCAATGTTTGTATATTGCATCTGTGAATATGCAGTTGCACATACAAAGACATTTTGCTTACACTGATATATCCATTATACAATTGTCTCAAGTATTTGCTGTATAAACTTCCCAGGGTTCATAGAAGTCATCATTAATAATTGCAAAAGAACCTCATAAAATTGAAGTCAGGCAACGGCTATGTTTTGGTTTGATGGATCACATGCTAAGAATGTTTAAAATCACCCTGGAATGTCTCTTCTTCAAACAGGTACAAATCAAACGAAGATTATGTGTATGTCAGAGGACGTGGACGTGGGAAGTACATTTGTGAAGAGTGTGGGATCCGCTGCAAGAAGCCAAGCATGCTCAAAAAACACATCCGCACTCATACTGATGTCCGGCCTTATGTATGCAAGTTATGTAATTTCGCCTTCAAAACGAAAGGTATGAGCCTGATGTTTGCTGCTGCTGTTGTTTTGAGAGGAAAAGTTTCAGGATAACTTCCGGCTACTTAGGATTCTGAATGCTACTTTGTAACTCACTTTCACTAACCATAAAGAGTTGTTTGTGAAAATGTGACCCCCCCTGAGATAAATTTCCTTCTCCCTGTCCAGATCAAAGGATGTATATGAGACTGTGAGACTCCTTTTATGACTAATTAAGAGCTACAGACTTAGGGCCAGGCAGGTTGTCTCTGAAGGAAGTGGCTTAGAAGTGCCTGTAGAGCTATTACTTCATGTTGGAAATGTATGTGGGCAGATAGTATTTGTACCAATAATGAAATTCCACAGGGAGACAATGCATGCGTCGCATTGGAGAAGCAAGGAAAGCAACTGGGAAGAAAATATTGTCCATGGTCAGTTTCAAGGGTATAAATAATGTAAGGAGCCACAGACTCCCTGGTGGGCCCCCTCCATCCACAGCTGCATTAATTATACATGGAGATTTGATAGCTTCTGCTCTGTGTATTTATCAGCATGGAGACAAGTCTTACTCTCAGACCTCAACAGTTAATCTCATCCAACGAGGACCTGCCTTGAAATGGCATTCTGTCATTGTCAAAGGATCTGTTTCAGTAGGAGCTGCCTTGAAATGGAAGTGCTTCATTCGAGGTCGCCGCACGTGTTTCTTTGATTCTGTAATAGGATGAAAATCTTCACACGGTGTGTCAGATCTAGCCAAGGTAGCCTGTAGATGGCCCCTCGCCAATCACGCTTCACTTCCTTGCCTTTCTGTTCAATTTCACTATCAAGTAACCTGTTCTGATATCAACAACTAAAAGCAGACATGGGCTATGATAACCTGTTAGGAAGATGTACACCTATCTCCGTTGTAGCGACAGTCTTAGTTAAACTGTGCTCTTTTGATGGAAGTAAAAATGTTTCAAGTCACCACATATCTGTTTATTTGGAGAGAATTTATGTGTCTGTGAGGCCTCCTTTGAAGCCCAAGAGGGAGAGGGGGCATATACATTTGTGTGTTTTTTTCAAGAGAAATAAGCATACTGCTCTCTAAATACCCTTTTCCCTTAGCACGATCCAACACACTGAGTTGCCCCTAGCAGGAAAGAACACTAAAGACAAGACTTTAGGACACACTGAAAGTTTACCACTCACTATAAAGGTTATGTTTTCACAGGCATGCAGGTTTGCTGTTGGGAGAGAGGCATTAAATTGTATGATTGAACAGTATATTTCTAGATAGGTGATTCAATCTGGTTCTGAAGGACTTGGAGTACTCTCACCCAGAAAGAGTGTACTTTTGATTGTTAATGGAATTCCTTGTCAGCCTTTGGAAGAATGCAGCCAGAGATCTAGGAATTTGGGGATGAGCAAAGCATTCTGGAAAGCCCCTCAGGGTTCATCTCTATATGAAATACGTACTTTTCAGACTTGTTTTCTGAACACAAGTGTACTGTAAGGACCAATCCCTGTCCCCCTTGCCTGTACTGAGCTCCCAGCACTCCATGGCACCCATGCTTTGGACAGCCACGTCAGGTGCTCAGAGCTTCTGCAAACCAAAGTCAAGATGAGATTTAAAAATTGTTTTTTCAACTGCTAGCTACAAATCTGATCTGAAGCTAGAAACCTACTGAGAAGAAGGAAGCCCACATGCATTCTCCTTGGATATGGATAATACATATGTATTCAAGAAACAGATGGCTTTCATGAGTTCATGGAAACTCAGTGAATTTTAATTCACTTACATCTTTAAGAATTAATACAGTCAAAAAGTTTTTGAACTCTTAAAAATTATAGATAAGATGTTGTGGTAAGAGCAATAGATAGTAGAAATATTTGTACTGGAGGTATAAAATAATATATAGAATTATTAGATAATATAAGCAGCAAGTTAATAATGATGTGAGGTAGTAATTTTTAAAAAGAGTGATTATTCATTTATTTATTTATTTATTTAGTAGTAAACATCACTCTGTTAGAAAGAAAAAAAATGCCTTCATCAGACTGAGTTTCCACCTGGGCTTCTGCAGTGGACAATCAGGTGCATAATAGTGGTGTTGCTGCTACGTTATCAAGATGATAACAGACAATAACAGGGTCATTTCATCGTGACCAAATGAATAGGCTCTAGACACCTGAATTGGTTCCTGAGGCTCTTTTGATAGGCTTTATGATATAAAAATGTATATGCACAAGTCAGTGCATCCCACACATTTTGACATCAGTCATCACAGTTCAATAGGTAATTCTTTTGTTTTCTTATTTGTGTTTTCTAGGAAACCTAACAAAACACATGAAATCTAAAGCACACATGAAAAAATGCCTGGAGCTGGGTGTCTCAATGACATCAGTAGATGACACAGAAACTGAGGAAGCCGGTATGTAGCTTACTGTATCGAGTGGGCCCCTTTATGGCCCAGTGATTGTATGTCACTTTATTAAGTACTCTTTGTAGGAAATAAAATGGCACACTGAATTGCTTGAAAACCAATAAGGAGAAAGAAAAACATTTCCAGTGTCACTTGTTTTAGAGGTGGGGAGGCCTCACTAGCAAAATCATTTTCATCTGAAACTGTGAAGGGGTATGTGCATGTGGCGGGCGATGGGGCTGTGATTTATGTGCTGTGAAGCGCTGGGAGGAAATTGAAAGCATTTTAATGCGTTAGTATCCCTACTGAGCGGAAATGTAGTAGAAAACATATCCATCATTAACCTCAGTTGAGAACCTGGAGGTCGGCAAACCTCCTGAGGAACCCTGCTTATATTTACCATCCACCTGAAAAGGAGAGCCAGGCTGTCGCTTCCCTTTTTTCCCCCTCCAGCATCAGTCATTAGCAATACTAGCCACATCCATTTGTTTCAAGTTGTATAATGAGACTTCTCTGAAGTCTGAAATACGAGATCCTATTCTGGAGTTCTCAGGGATGAAACCAAAATAGGCAGGGACAAGTAAGTGTCCAGCGGTAGTTCGGAGACATGATTGTTTCAGGGAATCAAGGGGCTAAGAAAAACTATGGGGGCAGAGTGTTGGGGCAGATCCATACCCCCTAGCCTTGTAACTGGGATCTTCATGACTGTTACTACTGTTGGATTCTTGCAGAAAATATGGAAGATTTGCACAAAACATCTGAGAAGCATAGCATGTCCAGCATCTCAACTGATCACCAGTTCTCGGATGCTGAGGAATCTGATGGGGAAGATGGAGATGATAACGATGATGATGATGAAGATGATGATGATTTTGATGAGCAGGGAGATTTGACACCTAAAACCAGATCACGAAGCACCAGTCCTCAGCCTCCTAGATTCTCCTCCTTGCCTGTCAATGTTGGCGCTGTACCCCATGGAGTCCCTTCAGACACCTCCCTGGGACACTCTTCACTGATCAGCTACTTGGTTACTCTACCTAGTATTCAGGTTACTCAGCTCATGACACCCAGTGACGCCTGTGAAGACACCCAGATGACAGAATACCAGAGGCTGTTCCAGAGCAAAAGTACGGACTCTGAACCGGACAAAGACAGGTTAGATATCCCGAGTAGCATGGATGAAGAGGCCATGTTGTCTTCAGAGCCGAGCTCCTCCCCAAGAGACTTCTCCCCGTCAAGTCACCATTCCTCACCAGGCTATGATTCTTCACCCTGTCGAGATAATTCGCCAAAGAGGTATCTGATACCCAAAGGAGATTTGTCACCTAGAAGACATTTATCACCTAGAAGAGACCTGTCACCCATGAGGCATCTGTCACCGAGAAAGGAAGCTGCCCTGAGGAGAGAGATGTCCCAAGGGGATGCTTCACCACGAAGGCATTTGTCCCCAAGGAGACCACTGTCTCCTGGAAAAGACATCACAGCAAGGAGAGACCTCTCTCCCAGAAGAGAGAGACGATATATGACCACCATCAGAGCACCATCTCCCAGAAGGGCTTTATATCATAACCCACCATTATCCATGGGACAGTATCTGCAAACAGAGCCAATTGTATTGGGGCCTCCTGTAAGTATAAACTGAGATCATTTTCCACCAAAGCTTCAGGACATTGGTGCCTCCCATAGCATAGTAATAGGCATTTATTATAATGTAGGTGTTTCTCAAGAGGAGGAGTGAGCCTGTTAGCACAAATAGCAGGGAGGCACTTTTATTACACACAGTGTTGGTGACATGGCTGTGGCATTATTCCAAGTATTGCATCAGAGCAGGAGTGAACTTCCAGGTGGGAACAGGTGAAGCCTTCTGAATGTTTTCTAAGCTTAATTAATTCTAGACATGAGCCAGCACTCTCAGATGAAGCCCTGGGAATGCCAGGCCTGCATAGACAAACAGGAAGATAGTCAGCTGCTAGTGATCGGCTCTCTTCAGCTGCTGAGGACTCTGATGCCGTCCTCATCCTTGACTTCCAAAATGATTTGTATTATACTCATTACATTGTCCAACATGAGTGCATATGAGGAAAGTCAGGGCCTGGGAATAGGCAGTGTGGTACTCTACTAGCTCCTAAGTTAAAGGCATAAACATCACTGTTGTTGCTGTTGTTAACACACAGTGCAGATGCTGAGTGAGAATGCAAGCCCGAGAATGAGTGGTCAGAGAGCTCGGGAAATACCCTGAGGCTTCTATTTTCACCTTTACTATAAACCATAGTGGCAACGGTAGTGATTATGGACCACGCTGAAACCACAGACTTACTAAAACTTCACACAAAGGCCCTCTTCACCCCATTCTGCAACACAGCCCAGCACATCATGGTGTCTCCTCCCATCAGGGTAGGATTGTCAAAACACAGGTAGAGAGCACAGAGGTATGCTGCCTCCTGAGTTTGTTTGCTTTAAAAGTGACTTTCATTTCTGGATCTTCACACCTGCCTGTCTTTTCCTCTGGATTCTATCTCACATAGCATGAAGAACCTGCCAATTCCTAGCTCTGTCTGTACTGTAGCTGCCCTGGTGCCCAGTTCCCTCTCTCTCACAACCCACTGCTCTCTTGTTTCAGACGCTTATGCTATCATTCTCAAACTCCAGAAAAACCCCTAGCTTTTCTCCCTGTGCCCTCATCACCCTATTTTGTAAACTGTGTACAAAGGTGATCTTGATGTTGCAGTCCTGCAGAGACATGCGCAGCAGTCTGAACATGACTGACTTCAGGCTAATGCACCAACAAGCTAAGGAAGAGCACCACATTTATGGCAGTTTATCTTTTGCAGCACAAGTGAAAGGGATTTTGTGAACATGAAGCTAGAATTCCCTGTAGCACAGTGTCCAACGCTTCCTCTGATGGAGACATGGCAATGCTGGCAGAGTGCCTTAAGCCAGTCTTGACCCATCACCCCTGAAGCTTTTGATGCAACATTTGGCCAAGTAGATAGTAACTGGTCTATATGAAGGGCTGGAACTCATTCAGGCAACCACATTATGAAAACAGAGCCATTGATTTAGCGTGCTGTTAAACTGTGGCAAATTAATTAATTAATTGACTGATTAATTAAAGAAATTAAACAGAATAAAATAATTCAACTAATTTTCTACTCTGACTACAAGTAGCTAGAAGAAAATTAGTTTCATTAATTATTGAATTTTTTCCAATTTTTGTGTGGTGTTTTGTTTATTTTGTTTTGTTGATGTTTCCTTTTTAAAGTATCTGGACATCTCACAGAGCTGGTAGACTTCACCACTGACAAACTCCTTGGGTTACTACCCAGGCCAGTTATCTTATAACTTATAAATGTCACTCACTGCTTCTTAGAACAGGAGGGAGCAGAGCTGCTGCCTCAAGCTGGAGCACTCTCTTGAGTAGTCATTTTATGTTGCCTCCTCCCCTTTGCACGGGCAGGGAGAATTGCAGCTTTCCATGACATGTGAGCCAGACTCACTTGGTTAGAGCTGAATAGAATTGACTGTGCCCTAACCAGTGTTTCCTGACTGCTCTGTCAGATAAAGCCTTCTGTTTCTCTAATAATGTATGGAAACATCAGAATGGAATATGAGCACCCATAATCCCTTTTCACATAATTTCTGTTACCTGTACCTTGTCATTTTGCAAACACTGATGGAGGTTTCACAGAGCAATGACTGTGGTGTGAAGGGACTCTGGAACCCAGTATAACACAAGATATATTTGATTTAGTCTGAACTTCGGGCCAGAGAGATTTGTAGGGGCAACACAGACCACCGGGATTCCTTCCCTAACACCTTGTGTTTCATTTTAAGATAGAAAATAGAATTTAACAGTGTGTGCATTTTATTCATCCAGTTGCCATATTTCAGGATCTGAGTATGGCTCAGAGATACTACAGTTTGACCTTATTTCTTTAAATGGGTATCAGTTTCAGTGTGTAGTGTAGATGAAGATTTGTCTTGAGTAAAGCAGTCAGTGTTCAATCTCTCCCTTGTCTGTGTGATTTTGGATAGGTTGTCTTGCCTCATGACCCCTCTTGTAAGTCAGTCTTCATCAGTCAGAGACAGACCTTACATGTATGTGTCTGTCCCTAAAAGGCGATGTCACACAGCTACAATCAGTACAGTGAGCTGGTGCCTCAATCAAATCCCCTTTCCCTGTCTGTTCCCAGCTGCCCCCATGAAGCCTGGCTCTCCTACCTTCTCCTTCAGCCCCCTGAACCCCTACCACACTGTGGACAAGATGATCAGGGTAGCAGTTCTAGTGCCTGGCACAAATGCATGTACAGAAACATGTACCATATGTACATGGAAACATAAGTGTCCCCATAAGCCTCACATAACTCACAGGGGAACTTGGTATTCTTTTTTTTTTTTTCCTGTAAGATTGCAGTGTGAGCACTAAGTCATTAGGCAGTAGGAAGGAGTGGAATAACCTAAAGCAATTCAAAATTTTATAGGAGTTTATTTGCAGGATGAAAGACTTTGGTAGATAGAAGGAAATCATGGAGAAATGTTTGGCTCCTAGGTGCCTGTGGACATAGCCCATTGTAGAAATTTTGCTTCTGCCTTTACTTCCGTGGTCATCACTTCACTTCTGATCAGTGACAGTCATGAAACATCTAGTGAGAGCACATGTTTTATTGGCTTTAAGACTAGTTTCAGAGGCCAGTTCACCGCCCCACTATCAGCCTGGAGTCAGGGATTCAAGTAGCTTTGTGTGATGCCGTAATCTTCTCTAATGCCTTCTGCTGACCTCTTCCCCAGGAACCTTAGAAGATCTCTGTACTCTGATGAGGTATATGCAGTGGATGGCGAAAAAGAACAGACTAAAGTCAAATGGAAAAGTATCCAAGTCACAGTTTATTTTAAGCCTTAAGTCTGTGATAACTATGGTTTACAAAAAGTTCATTTTCTTCAGGGATGGCTACCACAAGCATTAGGGTTCCTCTGCACTAACAGCTGCTAGAGGAAGGCTTGATCTGCTCAGAAGCCAAGTGAAGGGAGAGCGTCCGTGTGTCCACAGCAGTTCTAGGATTCTTCCTGAGTCCTGCAATGTTCATGCATCCTCCTTTGAGAGGTCTGGGTGGTTCCAGGGCTGGTGATTGAACTGTCTCATCTGTGTTGCCGAATAAATCATTTGCTGCAGCTCGGATAAGATGTAGTTCAGAGCACGGTAAATTCCAAGCATGGTAGACAGTAGCATACACATACATAATTTATAGTTCCTGAGCCAGGCTCAAATCTAAATAAAGCTGGGTGATTCCTTCATAGTACGATTTGGCCCTTGAATCTGAGAGCTGAGGCATCCTTGAGAGGAATGACAAATTTTGAGATTGCTTTCCTAGATTACAACCATACTCGACAAGTTTTAATCTACATTGAGTTCTCAGATAAACAGTGGAGTCCATTATTAATGAATCATAGCAATTAAAAATTAGTCAAATCCACCAGATCCTGAGAATCTGGCAATCTTGAGTTAGGTTCTGCTACAAGAAAAGAAAATAAGTATCACAAATAAAATCTCCCATTTCAGACCTAAAACCATGAAATCTGGAATTCTGGCTCTAAATGTTAAATACTTTTACTTCATTAATTTCCAAGGAGACATTCATGTTTTAAGTATCATTAACAGGGAAATTGAGGCATAATTACCTTTTAATCCCAGTGACGAAGGTAAACACCTGTAATTAAGTATTAAACACATATGATCATTAACGACTCCTTGCTCCCTTTCAAACACTGCCATTTCTATAAGATTTAACCTGTAACTGGAACTTAAAGAATCCTGCATTCTTGGTTGGACCTCTTCTTAGTAGGAATGTATTCTTGTAAGCCAGTGCCTTGCAAGGTAAGACATCCCCTCAGTAGGGGTGTCTTCCATTAGATTCAGCACAAAGGGATCTTTCCTGAGTAGGCATGTATTCTTGTAGGCCAATGACTTGCGCAGTAAAGGAACAGGCTCATGGTTTCTTACAACCACCTAACCATCCTTTGTGTGGAAAAGGGGTTCACAAAAGCCTGTTACCAACTTGTCATTTCTACCAAGTCTCAGGAATATCTTTTCGTGCAGCCTAATACATCAATACTTGGTAATCCTATTTCCTTTTCGTTTAAATCCCATCAATACTTACGAGTAGTTTTTTTTTTTCCTTTGTTGTATCGTGTGACTTTGCTTTGTTAGTTGTTCTCCTGGTGAATCCAATTCTTTTCATTAGCTCTTATGAAGAAAATAGCCAACACATGAGTTTGTGTCTAGTGGGAAATACACTGTGTGCTTTAGCACTTTGCTGTTTAAAAACAGGAGCCACTGCCATAGCCCAACACTTTTATTAAAGAACTGGAAAAAGATAGCTGAGAAAATGATTCCTTTTTGAGAAATTCTTCAATTGAAGGTGTGGAGCATCCTGAGGGAGGAAGGGGGAAAGAAAGTGAGAGAGGAACTTTACTGCACAGTGGAAAATGAGCAGATCTGAACTCTGTGCTCTGTTTTCCCTGTAGAATCTAAGAAGAGGATTACCTCAGGTTCCTTACTTCAGTCTCTATGGAGACCAAGAAGGTGCTTACGACCATCACGGCTCCAGCCTTTTCCCTGAGGGTCCTACTGACTATGTCTTCAGTCATCTTCCACTCCACTCTCAGCAGCAAGTACGAGCTCCTATCCCCATGGTGCCAGTTGGTGGGATCCAAATGGTTCACTCCATGCCGCCGGCCCTTTCCGGTTTACATCCTCCGCCCACATTGCCTCTGCCCATGGAGGGCTCTGAGGAGAAGAAAGGAGCACCAGGGGAGACCCTTACTAAAGATCCCTACACCCTTTCCAGGCGTCATGAGAAACAAGCCCCTCATGTTTTGCAGTCATCTGGTCTACCTAGTTCTCCCTCCTCCCCACGGCTGTTGATGAAACAGAGTACTTCAGAAGACAGCCTAAATTCCACAGAGAGGGAACAAGAGGAAAACATACAGACTTGTACAAAAGCCATCGCCTCACTCCGGATTGCCACAGAAGAGGCAGCTCTGCTTGGGCCTGATCAGCCCACGTGGGGGCAGGAGCCCAACCAGAAACCCTTGGAAAGTGCACATGTCAGCATTAGACACTTTAGCGGGCCTGAGCCAGGTCAACCCTGTACCTCAGCTGCCCACCCTGACTTACAAGATGAGGAAAAGGACAATTTTGGTACATCACAGACTGCAATAGCTCACTCCACGTTTTACAGCAAGAGCAATGTGGATGAGAAGAAGGCGGACTTTCATAGCAGCAAGGAATTATCTTTAAGCACAGAGGAAGGCAATGAACCTTCATCAGAAAAGAATCAACTACACTGATCTGAAATGCATGGACACATTCATTTCCACATTTCTCCCCTTTTGTTTTTGTTTTTTTAGGAATAGAAGTAATCAAGTTGATAGCATGCCTGTCCTAAGTTACAGTACTTGGCTATTATAAATACTTTTGTTATTTTGAAAACAATTAGGTAAATTAACAAGTCATCTTGAGCCTGACCAAAACAAAATTTGAAATTAACCTATTGGGTCTGGTACTTTTAAAATTGTACAGATGTTTGTGCCTTTTCTTTACTTTGCTTATATTCTTATAAGCATTTTTTAGCAGTAATTTGTACATATTTTAGAATTTGTGTATCTGCTTTGTAATAAATGTAATTTCTTTCCTCTTTTGGACACTTGGATCTAAATGGTGTAAAGCAAAACAGCATCAATATATATGTGAGGTTGCACTAAAACATATTTTTATATGATAAAAACTGAACAGCTTTTATGTACAGCTCTGATTCTGTAATACTAATATTTATTTTGTTTCATAAATTGTACATTTTTTCTTAATGTTGTGGATTGCTTTTCTATGTGAAGCATGGATTTACTGTTGTGTAACTAGAACAGAAATGTCCATTGTAAGCAAGATATTTAAACTAGAATATCTTATTCTGCACTTATGCATTAGTTACAAAAAAAAAAAAAAAGATACAGGACGCATCAGTCGGTTCTTAACTTGTAAATTCTTTTTGTCTCTTGTTTGCTGGATTGACAATAACTTACGTGCTGATTGTGATTTTAAATGGATAGTACCGTAAAGCATTAAAGTAAACAATGTGCTATTGTGAGTTTTTCCAAAGCTTTATAAATCAGTTATGAATAATATTAAAAGTATTTGGTCTTATGTGAACATGTTGATCTATATACTCATCTAAAAATACGGGAAAAACATTCCGCCCCATGTAAATATGTACAAGTGCATCACTGGTACAGTTTTGTGTAACTCAGTTGGACACTAGGTTGACACAGACCTATGCTAGGGTGTCTTTAAAAATTAAAGTGACAAAGCACATGGGCCTGTGTAGAACTTGGTTATCGGCCGGCCCGGTGGCTTGGTAGGCAGTGCTGTGCGCTGCCCGTGGAGAAGACCTGGGATTTAAAAAAAAAATATTGGTTCTTGCTGCGCAGGATGGTGACTGGAGCTAAGGCTGCACGGAGGGTTCGCACTTGGACTTGAGGGTTGGGTGTGGAAGTGGGGAAGGGGGATAGAGACCTGCTCCTCAGCTCTTCCCATCAGCCTGTCCGTATGGTTACAGGGTTAACATCAGCATTCGGGGATGTCACCTTACCCTTTTGTACAGGGAAAGTGTCACTCCTGGCTGTCTCAGGGGGAATGAAGAAGAGAAGCCTTCAAGAGAAAGCAGCTCTTGGGAGGAGGAAGTTTTTGTATATAGCCTTCAGAATGGCTTTTGATCAGTGTTGAAGGTGGGAAGAGCCTTTGCAGGTGGAGAAGAGCAGAGTAGAGGGAGGGGTACAGCAACATGTGCACACGCACGCACATGTATGTGCATGCGCACACACAATCTGGATTATCTTTGTGCTATATAGTGGATTATAATTCTGTGAAACCAAGTTTGTATATTGAATTACATTAAGGAGTGTTCTTTAAAAAGAGAAATAAATATACAATTACATGCTTGAGGTGTCTAGTTCTTGTGTGTGTGTGCGAGTGAGTATGTGTGTGTTGCATTTCATTTCTGATTTTGTTTCTTAGAGGATTTTGATGCTATTAACCACACTCTGTGATTTTAATGGCTAGGTTCTATCCATCCTGAAGTGTGCCAACTGCAGATAGTCTTTAACAAGTGATGGATGTTCATTGGCTTCCAGGAGTCATCTGATTAGGCCAGATTGCAGGTAGTTTCTAGAATGCAGGCCTGAGAAACGGACAATCTTGAGCCTAGGGAGCATGGACCATATTTGAGTAGAGTCATATTCCCATCTCCTTCTCAGTACACAGACATATATGCAAATGAAATTCCACAAGGAAAAAAATCTGCTGATTTCTCTAATTCAAAAACCTTCAGAAATATACCATAAAAAGAATCTACAAATCATGGGGATTTTAAAGACCAGAATAATTTTAGTAATAAAAATAATAAAAATGGCCATAAAAGGTCAAAATCTATTTTTGTTATAAAAATTTCAAGTGGGTAGATTCATACCATCTGTTTAAGTCATACTCTGTTTCACAAGTAATGTCTTTACAAAGGTGAACTGAAGGTGAGCACAACAGACAAACTAAGACTATTCAAAACATTTTGATGATGTAGGGAGAGTTTTGCTGTAGTCTTATGATACGCTGTGTGTGTGAGAGAGGGAGATGGAGAAAGAGACGAGGGTGGAGCATCCTGGGCCTTTGCTTTTACCCAACACATCACTTGTGTTCATCATTAGTTCCTGAGCACTGCTTGAGTACCTGTAATGAACTGAGATGCTGATGGGCATCTAGAGTGGAGGAATGTTGTGTTTTTCCAGAAGCTCACATAAGTAATACAGATTTATATGGGAGCAAATGTTAGAACTAAAACCTATACTTGGGCATTTTGTAATAAGATTAATAGCCAGGCGTGGTGGTGCACGCCTTTAATGCCCACACTCAGGAGGCAGAGGCAGGTGGATCGCTGTGAGTTCGAGACCAGCCTGGTCTAGGTCAAGGCTAACAAAGGCTAACAAAGAGAGACCCTGTCTCCAAAAACAAAACAAAAAATATTAATAATCAGGACTGCACTTTTGCAAGTAGGTAGAGGGAGACTGTCACAACCTTGGAAAGCAGGGTGAAAATAATATATTGACAAACTAAACATACTTTTTCATTACCTGCAATGGAGCCCCATTCAGTGTGCTGAGTGTTCATTACAGAGTACAACATATTCTTGCCTTTCTATAGTCTTTATTATTTAGTGGGGGGTACATTAGAGGGGAAATGAAGCAGGAAAGTACAGGTGTCATGATTAGGTTGTGTGGCTCTGTACATGCATAAAAAGTGAGCAAAGAGAAGCAGGTTCTGCGGAGATCTGGCAGAATGGTACATGTCTACAGCAGAAGCCAGGATCGAGTCATGTGTACACATATGTTTATATATTCTCTCTCTCTCTCTCTCTCTCTCTCTCTCTCTCTCTCTCTCTCTCTCTCTCTCTCTCTCTCTCTCTCTCTGTGTGTGTGTGTGTGTGTGTCTGTGTCTGTGTGTCTGTGTGTGTCTGTGTCTGTGTTTGTAAAATTTAGAGGGGTCATAAGGTAAGGGAGGAAAGGAAATAATGATAAATTTAAATACAGCCTGCTCACATATGAAGTGATCAAAAACAAAATTCATTGTTTAAAAGCTGGGAGTGACAGTACATACTGGTTATCTTTGTGCTGGGGAGCAGGAGAAGGGAGGAACCCTGGCACTCACTAACCAGCCAAGCTACCCGTGAGCTGTCAGCTAAATAAGACACTCTCAAAAGGCAAGAGGATGGACAGTACTTTAGGAATGACACTCAAGCTTTACCTCTGGCCTCCACAAGCATGTGCACAAACATTCTCACCCACACACCAATACATGTATACACAAATGTGTGTATTATGTGTGTGTGTAGACATGCAAATATGTGTATATACACGTATAGCATACACATGCATACACATATTTTTGTGTATACACAATTTTAAGAAGTAACACTGTATAATGATTGAATAACAGTATTTCCTTAGAAGCATTATTAAACTAACCATCTTTTGTAAACCTACAGACCAGTGATGGTAGAAACTGTGTTTATTGCAGAAGTAAGGTTCCCATTGCAGCCTTCCAACTCTGACTGACCGTGCTCTTAAAGAACAAGCAACTTGCTATTGTTGCCTCTCAATTTCCAGTCAAAGAAGTTCAGAAGGGTACAAGAAACACAAAGGCCTCTCCATGATGAGTAACCGAAGTTCTTAGTTTAGAAATGCTACCAAATATATGTCTGCCTCGAGTTCCATTCTGACAAGAAGGCATCAAGGACTTCAAAGATACGAATACGCTTTGCCGTGGCCTCAGTTTGATGGTAGTGGGAGGCAGTGATGCTCAAGTTGTTATCCTCAAGGCAGTCTCTTGTAGGAACAATTACAAATAGAGAGCGCAGGGTCCAAACACCATACCACCTTGATCGAGCCAACCATCTACAAAAACATTTTCAGTAAGAAGTAAAGCAGTGTGGACTAGCCTCACTCTAAGAGCTTTCAGCCATTCTCCCTGTTAACAATCACAAACTAAAGGAAGTCATTTTATTAAGTTGGTATGCCTAGTTAGTAAAAGGGAAGGCAATTAGATTTAAAAAAAAACCCTGTGGGCATGTGTGCATGATGTGTATATGTAATATGAATGCCAGCTTACACATGTGGAGACAAGATATCAGTTGGATAGGGTAGGGTCTCTCTTTCCACTTTTACATGTGTTCTGGGGGTCAAACTAAAGTCCTCCAGCTTGCACGGTGGGCAGCTTTACATGGTGAGCCATATTTTGGCCCTGGGTAGTTCATTTTTAAAGCCTTAAAGACCAATAAAACCTTCAACAGTGATGAGATCATTCCATATTTGCACTTTCCAAACACAAAAATACCCTTTAGCTACACATGGCTATTAAATGCTTGAAGCATGGTGCGTACAACTGAAAATTAAAATTTTTCATTTGTTTCCAGTTAAATTTAGCTTAAACTTCAGCAGCCACATGTGCCTAGTGGCTCCTGAATTGGACAGCTATCTGTGGAATCTACGTGCCATCCTTGTTGAATGTTGTGACACACATCAATAGGTGTATTCATTTACTTGACAAAAACTGAGCACTTGTCACATGCCGACTCTGTTCTCGGTCCCGGGGAAATAACGATGGACTACAACAAATAAAACCAAACACCTATCATAGAACCTGTGCAACGTACCCAGCATTAAGTGTCTAGTTAGGGATTTGCATCATTCAGGCCCACTGTTGGCTCCTCATGCAGTTGAGTTTTGGATCTTATTAATTATGCTAATAGACAAAGCATGCTCTTAATCATGCTTATTAATATTAATATTAGTAAGTATGCTTATTAATCATGCTAATAGACAAAGTATGCTCTTATGAAAAGACAGGCTTGCTGTTGTCACAATGGAAATGTATCGTATTCTCCAGACTTGTGTGGGTTCTCTCAGTCTGCCTCAGTGTAAATGCGCAGGCCGAAGAGGAAGGGCTGGGACTGGGCTCCGAGAAGGACTGACTCAGTCTGCTGCTTTTGCACATGGAAGGCAGGTCTGTGGAGACAATCACCTGCCGCTGACCTAGAAGTCCTGCCTTGTTCCTTTTTCAGGCAACATGTACGTGAACATGTAAAACAAAAGACATCCTTGTCAACATTCCCCAGGATTGACTTAAATTAAAAAAAAAAAAAAAACTTCTTTGGCTTTTATGTTAAAAGTTGTATATAGCACGCAGTTCTGCTCCTCTGAATGTCTTACCCTGGAAACAATCTTACTCAAGTGCTTAAAGATGTGACAATTAAAGCATCCCCAGGATCGCTGATAGAACTTTGATACTATGAGATACCCTCGGGTTAGATTCAGCAACATCTCCTCCAGCCCCAGTCACACGCAGTAAGCTTGTAACGTAAAGACAGGATTAGAGAACACTTTGGTCACCACTATAAATTAAACTCATTTTGTTTCTATGTCAATCTGAGTCTTGGGTGATGCACACCTGGATATTCCTAAAACAAGGGGGGCATACCAGTTTTTGTGCGTTCTATGTAGATAATTATCATTTTACATGTGACATGTGTTATTTTTTTTTCTGATAATCCTTATCAATCAGTTATCATAGTTGGCATTTCCATGACCAGTAAAGTAGTGGGAGAAAAAAACAACAAAAACAAAACACAACACAGGTTGTATAATTTGACCGGCTGAGCTTTAAGCCCAGGTTGGTTCCAACTCCGGAATTATCCACTCTGTAATATATTTCTTGATATTGATTTGTACATTAAAGGAAGTTCCTTGTTCATTATTTCACTCCTGCATTCAAAAGTGCTTACTGACTCGGTGTTCTGTTCTACAGTGCTAAGTAGACAAAGTGCTATGGGGACAAGAGACAGTGTTGGAAAACTTCAGTAAGGGAATCATTGTTGTAAAGTGAATACACGTACGAGGCAAGTCAGTCCGAATGAGGAAAAGGGACTAACTTCCCATCCTGATGAAGGGGTTGGGGAGAAGCAAGGATTTTAGGGGTTTGAAGATGGGTCCCAAGTGTGGTAGAACACAAACAAGACAACAAGCCCAGGGAACCCCCTAGAATGATCACATAGCAAGAGAGATCAGGACATGCAGGCCATAATAAGACAAACTTTACCCAGAAGTTAAGACTGAGATGAGAGATTGCCTAACTGAGAGCTCTTCCTGTCACTTGAAGTCAGTTATGGCTGGTACGTACAGTTGGACTTCATCCCCATGCAAATGTATGCAATTTGTATGCATAATTTTAGCTATAAATCCTATGCCAATATATAGAATATCAATGTAAAAATAATGTTTATAATTATAGCTATTAAGTTAATATATTGGAGAGACATTAGAAGAGCTTGTGAGAGAACTGCCATTGAATTGTATGTGTACATTTAGAATATATGAATAAAAGTTAAAGTAAGTTGATTCTCCCTGCTAAGTGGTTTTAAATGCCTTTAAATTCACTTTACATAGAGTCCAGCTGGAATGCAGGGGTTTTGAGAGCTGGACATTAGTCCCCTGACTGCCTGGCTGCATCTCCAGCCACAGACTTCTCCAGAAAACAGTGGTAGTAAAGGTATACCACAGAGCAAGACGGGAAATGGATGTTGAAATTAAAGTATTTGAAGTGTTGTGCATCGGTTTTTACGGTTATGTTAGTTTCTCGGCTGACCAACCCTCAGATTCCACTGTTGAGATGACTTTTCCATTCCGTGAGGAGTGTCTAGGGTACAGGACAGCAGAAACAACCAGTTAACAACACAGTCACAAAGCAAAGGCAAAGGTCATAGTCATTCGTAATCACTTGTTTCTCTCTAAAGATTTGGGTTCAGTCTATAAATAGATTTCATAAATAGAAATAACTTCTCTGTCTTATCCCCTGAACAATAACAGTAATAAAAAAAAAAAAAGCAAGAACTCTAAGGAAAATTCTGCTACGAATGCTTATTAACAGCTTTATCCTTAAACAGCCCGCTTCTGTGTTAATCATCTCCCTGGGTTGGAGATGGGGAGGAGAGATTAATCAGCTGCACCTTAATTTTAAGATGAAATCATCACCACAGAAACCTCCTTTTCACATTCCTTAAGCATGAGTGAGACCTCAAAATTAAAATAACTGTTCTGATGGCAACCAGTTACTATAAACACCAATATAAACAATGCCGCTGTGAGGGGAAAGATGGCAAGAAGAAGCAGGCATGGTATTTTGGAATGCTAATTTCTTTATTTCCAAATGTACACCAAGAATCTCCTCTCCCTCCCTCCCTCCTACCCTCCCTCCCTCCCTCCCTCTGCTATAAGACATCTAACATTTTGGGTCTGCTCATTCAAACCAAACCTACTGACATCCTTTCATTTTCAACAAACTTTCAGAAACATGGCGTTTGCTATTTCCTTGGTTGTTTTAAATAAACTATCAAAAATCTTTACAGAAGAGAGATTTTCAAGACTTTAGGATAATGCCTGAGCTGTACCTTCCAAATTTTTCCATTGCATCTCCTTCCCCATGACTGCTGCCTGCGTCCAGATGTTTGGGTCTGTGGATCTAGAGATGTACCTGGTAAGGTGGTAAACAGCGTCTGAGTTATAGAGGCACTTGAGAATATGAAGTGTGAAATTCTGGTCACTAGGGGCCCGTGCTCCTTGGAACAACACAGAAGCTCATTGCCCTCAGTCTAATAGTTAACTTTTTTTGTTTATGCTATCTATACACCTAGTTTTCAAGGGGTGTCCATTTAAAATTGAACCTCTAGTTCTTGCCATCTTTCACTCCTTGAGGAATTTTTTTTTCAACATACCATAGAAGGTTTCTTTTTTCCAGCTAAAACTTCCTGGTGAAACCTGGGCATGCTCACAGCATCCCTGTTTATTACTTGACCCTTTTAAAATGTACTTCGTGATCTTGAGTTGAACAAACACCAGTATTTATTTACCAAACTGTGACTTTGCACAGAGCATGCGCAGGAATGTGCCCATCCTTGCAATGCTTTGCACTAGGAATATGTTTAAGTTCCCTGAGTGGCATCCTCATTCTTTCTGTGTGTAGGAAGATCTTTGCTTTGGAGTTCATTCTTAGACCCCCTAACCTGCTTCTGGTTATATTTATCTTTTCAACTTTTACATTTTGTTCTGTTATACTGTTAACTCAATATCTGTTCAGGGATGGTAACTGAAAGTGTAAGAACTGTCTCAGTGACTTTCCAAGTGTTTGGCAACTATCAAGAGTCAAACTTGATGCCTTCCTCTAGGACAGTGGTTCTCAACCTTCCTAATGCTGAGAACTTTGAAAGCAGTTCCTCAGGTTGTGATGACCCTCACCCATAAAAGTATTTCATTGCAACTTTGTAGCTGTAATTTTGCTACTGTCATGAATGTTAATGTAAATATTTGATATGCAGTGTATCTGCTATGGAACCCCAAATGGGTCATGACCCACAGGTTGAGAAACGCTGCTCTAGAGGGAACATTGTATGGTGCCAGTGAGCAGTGCTTTAGAACTAGATGCTGTGGGTTCAAATCTGAGCTTTGCTACACCTTAGCTGGAGGCCTTGACACATAGAATGAAGCCAGACACAAGAGCCTTGGTCCACAGAAAAAGTGTTCCAGGTCAGCAGATTTCTTGAGGACCAATATAAACCATCAACTAGATGGGATTTACAATCACCCTGAAAACATATATCTAGATGTGTCTATGCATGTGTTTCCAAAGAGATTTAAGGGAAGAGGAATGTGGTTAGCATCCTCTCATGAGTTGGGATCATGGACTGAGTTAGGAAAAATCAAGCTGAATACCAGCCTTCATCTCTTTCTGCTTCTTGACTGCTTACACCATGTGACTATCTGTCTTATGTTCCTGTCATCCTCCCTTTACACTACAGTGGACTGTATCAATTTCTACTGTAAGCTAAAATAAACCCTTCTTTTCTTAAGTTGCTTTGTCACATATTTTCTTGTCACAACAAGAAAAAGAGTAATTAGTGCAGTTATTATTTTTTCCCATAAGTGATAATTTGGCTCACCAAATGTTTTATTTGCATAACCAATAAGGCAGGAGTTGTTTTACATTTTTCTTGACAGGCTCTCTCTATGTCTCACTGGCTGATCTAGAACTTGTTTTGTAGACCAGGATGACATTGAACTCACAGATATCCACTTACCTCTGCCTCCCAGTCACTGGTATTAAATGTGTGTACAACCACTCCCAGCCCACCAACTTTTACATTTTAAAGTGGAAGATTTTACATAGGTAGAGACCTTCCTAATAATGTTTTAATTCTACTTTGCAGTGTCTTAAAAACTAAACTACTTACAATTTGAAATTCTAAAACAAATATTTTAATTATATATATATATATATATATATATATATATATAAACATAACCCTAACCCTAAACCTAACCCTAACCCAAAGCCTAACCCTAACCCTAACCCTAACCCTAACCCTAATTATAACCCTGACCCTAACCCTAACCCTAAGCCTAAGCCTGGAGGGTACGGTCCTGATCCATCTTCGTGGAAGGCAGAGTGAGTGCTATAGATAACAAAGAATAGCACATGATATGTTTTCTGACCCAGGTCACATGCGTCATATATCAATTTTAGCATGTTCTGATAGCCAAAAGTCAGCCAGATACAGCCAATCCCAAGGGAGGCTGGGAAATGGAACTCAATGGACAGCCAAGAAACAAAAGTGAGGCATGAAGGAGCAGTTAGCTAGCCTTTGCCATGAAAGATCTGTTACCAGTTCTGTGTCTCCTTTTGAACCTACATGAAGTAGGAGCAATGCATAGACTTTTAAAGAGGGTGGACTGAATTGTGCATGTAAAGCACTTAGCACAAGGACTGGAAACAGGTGAGTGAGCTGTGTGCATGTTTTCAATTATTTCTGATTGCTGTCAGACTAGAAATCTAGACATTCGTGACACTAGCTCATCCTCTCCATTGTTAGTCACAATGTCCTATTAGGGTACTACCTGTCGTCCCTCACGTCTTGCCTGTACCAGTCATTTTTTGTTGTTGTTGTCATTTTGTGGTCAAGAAGCAACTTAATGGAAAAGGGACCTCTTTTGTCTCACAGTTTGAGGGTGCATTTCTCATGGCAGAGGAGCCATGGCACTAGAAGTGGCTGCAAGATTATGAGGGTCCTTGCTCTCATCTTGGCTGATCAGAGAGCGGAGACTAGACAAGAAAACAGGCCATACTGTAAACCTCAAGCCTCCTCTCCACCTCCGGGAGGCCCTACCTCCCAAAGGGTCTATAACTTCCCAAAAGAGTATCACCAACTGGAGGCCAAGTATTTCATCACCTGGGCCTGTGGAGAACTTACTGCATCCAAACCATTGCCCAACACCCTCTCTCTCCAGCCCCTGCCATGATTCAGATGTGATGAGGTGAACAGACCAAGAGATGCCACTGGGCGTTGTTACAACAGATCCATGAAAGGAAAGGGTACCATGAGGTCTTAACAGGGAAGAATCGAGTCTGGTTATAAGGCAGAGGGAACAGGTGTGTGTGTGTGTGTGTGTGTGTGTGTGTGTGTGTGTGTGTGTGAGATGGGCAATCAGGCAGGGTGAACAGGCTTAGTATTAGCTAATGTAAATAAGTTCATGAGGCTCTATAGCATGAGGGCTGCTGCTGGTGGTCTGGTACCCCTGCCCAGAGGCTATCAATGCAGGCAGAGCTGTCTGGAACTATTTATATGATGCAGCTAGAGATCTGCAGTAAACTATTTAGTTTACATGCAAAAAAAATTATGCCTGCATGCCATGGTTTGCTGTCTTCAGGAATTAGCGTACTAGAAGTGGGGCACCATACCCTCCTTGGGTCAACATGGCTTGAGATTTCAGATTATAGCAAATGAATATAGATATGGCCATATAGAAGAAAACAACCACTATCTCTCTATCACTTGTTATCAGAAGTGGACATGGAGAAAAGATTCAACTAGTCATGAGGGAGGGTTTTTTTTGGGGGGGGGAAGTGGGTGTAATGTAACTATCTTATATCATGACTGTGTTGACAGTTCATAGATGCATGATTTGTCAGAGCTCAAGTTGTATATTATGAAAGTAAATATTAGATTATGGTGGCTGATACCTGTAATCCCAACACTTTGAAGGCTGAAACAGGGGGATTACCATGAGTTTGAGGCTAGTCTGGCCTACATAGTGAGTTCTTGAACAGCGTAGAACCCTGTATTGAAAAGCAAAGTAAAACAAACAGAATAATAGGCTACCTTTACTCTATAAAGATTACACTGGGAATTTTTAAAGAAAGAGAATGATTGGATTTGTAATTCTGTTTTGTATCAAGCTTAGAAAATGTTATTGGTGAAACTGATTCTGCAATCCTAAGGAAATGAACATTTGTACATTTACAATATTGTTATCCAATGATAACTATAAGTTTTAAATTTATTTTATAATGGCTCAGCTATACTAAAGAACATGTTGTTCTGGCAATGCACATAGAGCACTACATGCCAGAGAGTAGGGTACATGTGTAACAAGGAATGACATCTGAGGAAGACCTGCAGGGAACAGCATCTTCCACTGAATGCACCAACCATGGCAAACAACAGGCTTTTTCTAAGTACCATGAGAGACCCTCCCATTGAATGGCTGTAGGAATACTTGTGAGTACCGCAAAAACCCCTCCCGTTATAGGACTGTAGCAATGCTGTACTGGGGTGTGGATTTGCAGACAAAGCAGCCAGGGCACAGCCAAGGGCAAGCTCTCTGCACCAGTGTGACTGGAGCCTGCTAACTCTGCAGCAAAGGAAATTTCATTCTTGGCTTTGACAGGAAAAAGTGAATTTCTGGTATGTGCTTGGCTCTCACCACTAGTAATTGTAGAGGTTGAATGTCTTCTGCAGATATATATATGGCTTGCTAGGAATTCTGAGTCATCAGTTGAAACAGAGGTGCAAAAACCCCAAACATCAACCACCCAAACAACTCCAAACAAATGATAAGAAGTTGGCAGCTGTCCTGGGGCAAAAGCTATAGCTGCTGTTGCTGAACTCCTGAGCTGCTGGGAATCTTTCCTCTTTACTCAGTGGGGCAGCACACCGTGGTTGTATTTAACTTGCACACCAGCCATTTGGCTTCTTTTTTCCATTCTCTGAAATGACCTACTTTGGGTTACTGATAGATTACGTCTCATATTTGATAAGCATTTAGGATTCCTTTTTTGTTCAGTAACACTGTATTGGATATGTGGAAGGCAAAACCCAGTCCGAAGGGATTTTTCTCACTACTATTTCTATCAATTTTTTTAAAGATTTATTTATTTATTATATACACAGTGTTTTTGTCTACATGTATGTCTGTGCACCAGAAGAGGGCACTAGATCTCACTATAGATGGTTACGAGCCACCATGTGGTTGCTGGGAATTGAACTCAGGACCTCTGGAAGAACAGACAGTGCTCTTAACCTCTGAGCCATCTCTCCAGCCCTCTATCAATATTTTTACGTCAACTCATTCTCATCCAATTTTCAGACCTTCAGAATTACTTGGGAGGAAATGTTTCTTTTCATCAATCAGTAATAATTAACCATCCTATAATAATACTCTATAGGTTGTGGTAATAGGCAATACCATGTCATTTACCATTCAAAATTTTGCCACAAATTGGATAAAGTGTATACATCTAAAAGAAATACAAAGGATGAGCAGATTGAGTAATTTTGTTTCTAAAAATGGGGCTCACAGACACATAAACCTTTGTTTGTTAAAAATATTTCCTTTGGACTTGCTATATGTGCTGGGCAAAGTTTTAGATATTGAAGAGATTCCAGTGAATAGGATGGTTGAAGGCTGGCTGCTTCAACATGTTATCAATAAAGTAACAGGCAAATGAAGGAGTGTATCTTCAGGTGAGTTCAGGCAGCAGTGACTAGGGAGAATATGGCTGAAGCTGTGTTCCTTTAGCCCGAACCTCTCTCTGGTGAAGTTTTGGTAGTATAAACATTGGAGATCGGGGGACCCCATTGGTACAGTCTGGAGAAGACATTTGCTATGTCCACACAACGCGTGTAGGAACAAATGGTCTTACCCTGATGCAGGAAGGGAAGAGAGGGAGAGGAACTAGGCTGCCTGCTTTCTGGAGCCAAGCTCCCTTAGGAAGCACCTCCTTTTCATTACCATCTGCCAACACCATCATGCTTGTAAACAAACCTCAAATAATAAATGTTTGGAGGAAAACTTGACAAGGCACAGCAGGGGGTGGACAAGACCCATGGAGATGGAAAGTGGACATCTGATTCTCTTGACACAGGTTTATTTATTATTAACAGGTCTCTGTTTGTCTCATGTCTGCAATTTAAGAGTCAATTTGCTATAGTGTGCCCTTTAATCTCTGAACACATGAGTATGCATTCCTATTTTTTTTTTTTTTTAGAATAGGCTGTTTCTGTATGTAAGAGATCATTTTATGTGTTGAATTTACTAGGCAACAGAGTACCAGCTTTTCCACAAACCTCATGCTAAGTGTTTCTGTGATTGTGTTTTAGAGGAGATAAATGTTTAAACCTGTGGACTGAGTAAAGTTCTTAGAGGAGGTGGGCCCACTACAATTGGCAAGAAAAGCCCTGCTCTCTCTTCCTGTCTGAAGGCTTAGAATTGGAGGGGAGATTTCTGTATGCCTTTTGGAGCAGGTAGAGACACGGCCTTCTCCACCACAAGACATCAGCCCTCAGAGTGGAAATGCTCCACTGGCTTCTTCTCCTAGGTTTCCAGTGTGCTGACTCACCCTGAGCCCACCAGATCCTTGGGCTCACCAGTCTTCACACTGCCATGAGCCAATTGCTTATCATCAGTCTCCTTCAAGAGATGTATCTCATTGCTCCTGTTCTACTCTGCAGAACTCAGACAAAAGCACCAAATCTCACCTACAGTCACATAAGGTGTCTAGCTTTTATGTCTCTTTGGAGTTCCTTCATCACCATTAAGTCCTTCTTTTAGGCACCTCAGGAAAGGGTTTGACATGTAAAACTGAACACAGAGACTAGGTGGTCAATGAAAACGTTCCCTTAAGGAATGACTTCTGGGAACATGGCAAGAAAGCCAAGCTGCTACCCAGCCTTTCCTCCATTTTAAAGTGTTCCTGCCATCAACACACATTCAATGCACATTCCAAAGAAATGAGAAAGCACTTCCTTTGCCCATGGTTGTATGGTCCAGCAGGAATATAATTGCCTCATGTCTTTATGCCCTCCCCCCCCCATGCATGGGTGTACTTTCTGCACAGAAGTCCTCATTCCATGCTTTGTTTGTTTATCTTTTCATTTCTGCTCTTATTTCTGAATACCTTCAAGTTTCTGGCTATCGTCTTTGAAACTATTTGTACTTCCTTCTTATTTTGGAAATGTTTACTTCCATATCTCCTTACTCCCTTCCTCTACCCATACATGCATACCTTCCCACAACACCCCTCCCCCTAGAGTAATTTTCAATATTTTCCTTATTGCTTATCTTTTGCTTTGCTCCAGGGTGGGAATGTATGCCAAGTCATATAAAGAAAAAGGTTCAATAATTTATTAAGTGATCAATAGTGGCTCGTATGGTTCCCTAACAGACACTATGGTGTTAAATCTACTGCTATATATTTATTCAGATGACTAAGCACAGTTTGATCTAGTGAGGCTAGTCTGTCCAGTGTTGCTGGGAACTAAGTCCTAGAGAGTGGTAGCTAAATCTCTCCTAGACATAAGCCCGCCTACACACCCGCACAACGCACAATCCAAGTTCCTCTAGGCCTGCTGGACAGTTTCAGTGAGTGGTGACACTGCAAGGACAGCTTCCTGTCTCCTCTGTGAGGGCTGCCCTATTCTATATCGAGAGTGAAATGCCAGTGTCTCTCTAAAAACTTTGAACATTGCTAACCTTCCTTACCTCTGAGAGCACAGGGGCCCATGGAAACAGCACTTCCTGCATTGCATAAATAGGGAGCACAGCTGATAGATTTATTGAAGACATCCCCTGGTGTAGCGTATGCATCCCTAAATCCCCAGACAGTCTGCATGGCTGTGATCTCTCTTTCTAGAACCTTTAAGATCTTTATTGGGATGCAGCATAAGTGCTAATGATTGGGGCTGGCTGATAAGAAGAGAAAGCTGAGGCAAAGGAAACGACACAGACCGCACAGCCAATTGTTTTGCAATGGCTGAGTCTGTGGGAATGTGATTTCCTTCTCTGTTTTTCCCATTGCTACTTAGTTCCCTGCCTACCCTCCTTATTCTCCCACTCTCTGGGGCCATAATATAAGGCAAGAAATTCCAGCATGTACTTTAAGGGAATGCTATCAGACAGATCAAAATTTAAACCTTAGAAGCTTCACAAATAATAAAGAACTTGCACTGGGGACAGGAGGCTGCGATTTCCAGCTAGGATCCATTGCTTTTCTTGGTATTTTCTCAACCATTTCCTGGTAGTAGTTGTAAGGAAAGTGTTACCTGGAATCCTGCCAAGTCTTTCTTAGGCGATTTGTTACAATGACTGCAGGTCACAGTCTTTTGCTGTTGGCAGGTGCTCTGGCCTTGTCTTCACTCAAGAAGCCCTGGTTAATCCAGTTTGGTACAAGTCCTTTCTGTTTATTTCTTGAAGATGCTTTTTAAAAAAAAATACTCATGGGCTTGAAATGTTAGCTAGCATTGCTCTCATACACTCAAATCCCTGTAGTGCCAGTTCTAAGGACTATGGGAAATTTTTGAGAGCTCTTCACATATCTGCATTTATTTGCAGAGGACTTTTCAGTAGGTTGGTGAGAATAAGGGAAGGCAATGTGCAACAACTCATGGTCAAGAGTTACCTGACCAAAATGCACTATAAATGTGTGTTCTTTTTATGGGTATAGTAGCATATAGCACTATAGATCTGCTTAAACAATAACACACACACACACACACACACAGCCTACGAGAGAAAGAGACACACACAGAGAAAAACAGAGAGACAGACTGACAATGAGAGATCACACAAACTCAGAGAAGGTGATAGAGAGGGACATATACACATACAGAGAAACATACCCAAAGAGACATAATTACACAAAGATACACATGCACATTTAATAAAATAAAGACAAATATATACATTAATATGTATGCAGAAAGAAAGAAGAGCAGAGACAGAAATACAGAGACACATTTGTCAAATATTTATTAAAGATTAAAAAGCACACTAAAACACACATAGCTACACTCACACACAGAAATGAAAAAAGAAGGAATTGGAGAGGAGAAGGAATTATATACCAAATAGGATGTACAATATAATTTAAAAGAAAAGAAGGCAAAATCTTATGCCATCTAAGATTGCCATCCTTAAAATCAGGTATATGCATGTAATCAGATAATCTCAATTATTTATTACAATAAATGTTTATTATCTAATGAGACAAAAAGGTGTTCAAATGTATCTGAATGTAAGAGAGGAGAAAAGTTTCAGGATGCTTCCAATGTGATTTATTTAATTTATAAATCATACTCCTTTAAAAATTAATGTTACATAATTTACCTAGACTATAGAGTTATTGATGGAATGATAAAAATAATCTCTTCAACCATTATTTAGCAAGTGCCTACTTGTCATTGCTTGTTGCCTATGTAAACATCTTAAATGTGTTAGCATTTTTCAAAAATCTCTGGCTGTTTTTACTACTGATAAAATAAAATCCAGATACCTGGGAAAACTTTGTTAACATAGTCATGGCTTTCAGCATTCGGGAGGCAGAGGCAGGCAGATTGCCGTGAGTTCGAGGCTAGCCTAGTCTACAAAGTGAATCCAGGACAGCCAAGGCTACACTGAGAAACCCTTTCTAGAAAAACAAGACAAAATCTTCCCTTCACATCTTTAAACTTATGTTTTGTTTTTTACATGAAGAGAAGACATTGTTATGTGTGAACAAACAGGGAACCCTTATCGGACTGCAGTAAACATAAGTCACACCCAGCTTCCTTAGAGGGCGATAGTATCTAAACACAAGAGGTGGGTGCTATGGAGACTGTGAAGGGCATCAGCGAAGTCATGGTGTTCCCCGGAGCATAATGAAAAACACTGGCCCCTGGAACCAATATCCAACTCTCAGTTTTGTTAAATTCTAACCAAGTGCTCTCTTCCAAATACTTCTCAGGCACATGTGCATATATTCTCCTTTTTTTTTTTTTTTTTTTTTCTTAATTTTCTTTGCAGCAGTGGGTACTGAACCTAGGTTTAGCACATGCCAGGCCATTTCTTTGTCACTCAGCTGTATCCTCAGGGCTAATTGTGTCTCTAACTCTCAGTTTCTCCACCTGTGAAGTGAGTTGTTGAAAGCATCTCTGTTCTGACAGCTTTGTTCTAGGTTTTATTCCTGCTCCGCCTGTGTCTCGAGACTCTAACTTTCAGTTTTGCTTCCATCTGGGATGCTAACCTTCAAAACAGGGCTTGTTCCTGGTGAGATGACATCTCTCTGTGGGCTGCACTGAGTGGTGGACACCAAAGCCCCTTAGCTGTTGCTCCTGTGGCTGTTGAAAGAGGAAGTAACTCGAAAGGAGCCTAAATTCCGAGAATTGACTCCATGGGAGCCTGAAAACCCCAGTAGAAAGAAAGAAGGAAGGAACTCCAGGAGGTCACTTCTGGGTCATGACCAGGGAATCTGTGGGGACATGTTTGTATCTTGGGGAGGGTTTTCAATTCCTCAAATATCTCTTTCCTTCTCCTTAATTCCTCTTCTATCCAAATCTTTGCCTGTTTGGGGAGAGATTTTTCTGCCACCTATGAACAAATGATGTAGAATGGACGTACAAAGCTGCATCCTTCAGAGCATCTACCTGAAAATAGAACTCTCATCCTTCAGAGCATCTACCTGAAAGAAGAGTTCTCTCCAGGGGGGGGGGGGAGTTGGCTTCTCTGTGTAGCCTTCACTGTCCTGGAACTCACTTTGTGGAGAAGGCTGGCCTCGAACTTGGAGATCACCTGTCTCTGCCTCCCAAGTGCTAGGATTGAAGGATACCATGCCACCATGCCAGGCTAAATATGCTAAAACAAACAAACAAACAAAAAAAGCTTTTGTTTCTGAGATGATTTCTTTGGGTAACAGAGAAATGGCTGTCCTGGGCTTGCTTTGTAGACCAGTCTGGCCTCGAACTCACATAGATTTACTCCCTGCCTCTACCTCCCAAGTGCTGGGATTAAAGGCATGCACTATCACTGCCCAGCTAGAAGAGAGTTCTTACTAATTATAATCTTGCTATATGTTGAAACCTACTCCAACATTCATGCAAGTTTTCTTTCTTTCTTTTTTATAAAGCTCTTTGCTACTCCATGCTGTCTTTGCAGTTTGCACCCTTGTGTGACACATAAAGTGAGATCAGCAAAGGCTAAGTAGGTCTCATACTTAAGAGTAATGGTAAATGACAAATGTTTACATCAATACCAGGACCGTTCAGTTTGCTCTCTCCTCTTTCTTCTAATTGAGAAGGCATCATGATTCTTTTTTAAATTTAAATTTTATTATTTATTCAGATTACAACTCAATTGTTATCCCATCACTTGTATCCTCCCATTCCTCCCTCCCTCCCACTTTCACCCTATTCCCCTCCTCTAGGTCTATGACCAAGGGGGACCTTCTTCCCCACTATATGGTCATTCTTATTCTTTCTTTGAGTGCCACCAGGCCTCCCCACCAAGGGGAGGTGGTCAAATATGGGGCACCAGAGTTCATGTCAGAGTCAGTCCTCACTCTCCACATAACTGTGGAGAATGTCCTGTCCATTGGCTAGATCAATGTAGGGGTTCGATGTTTACTACTTATATTGTCCTTGGTAACTGCAGTAGTTTGAGCAGACACCCCTGGGCCCCGATCCACCCACCAAGATATTCCTTTTGTAGGTTTCTAGGACCCTCTGGGTCCTTCTATTTCCCCATTCTCCCGTACTTCTCCCACCTAGAGTCCCAATAGAAGGTCCCCGAATCTATCCCAATATCCTAGTAAGCAAAGACTTTCATGGGACATGCCTTTTGGGCTAGCGCCCAATTATAAGTGAGTATATACCATGTGAGTCTTTCTGCTTCTGGGTTAACTTATTCATTATGATCATTTCTAGTTCCATCCATTTGTCCACAAATTTTGGGGTTTCCTTGTTTTTAATAGCTGAGTAGTATTCTATAGTGTAAGTGTACCACAGTTTCTTTATCTATTCTTCAACTGAGGGACATTTAGGTTGTTTCCGGGTTCTGGCTAATATGAATAAAGCTGCAGAAAATGCTCCACCACAGAAAATATGCTCAACCATCATGATTCTTTTTTAATCTCTGTTTTCACCTTGGACTCGCTTAATCAACTTTAAGTCCTTCCTTGTCTTAACCCTTGGAATGCATTGTTGAGAGACAATAAACTCAAATGGCCAAAAGCATGAATTCTGGAAGCACATTTCCCAAGTGAGCATCTTAGAATTGCCATATATTAACTGCTCAAATTTGGATGAGATTATTTAATCACTTCCTGATTCAGTTTTCTCATCAGTAAAATAAAATTTAGATGACATAATTAGCTCAAAGTGTGATTTGGTGCAGAAATTAAGGCAAGCAAAACAGGAAATTCCTAACAGGTCCTAGATAGATAATAAGCATTTATCTTAAAATTAAGTATTATTAGTTTCCCTGCTTATAAGGAACACAGCTAACATGAAGGCCTATGGCTATTGTGTGTACCTAGTTTTCATGGCAATCATGATGGTTTACAAGGAGATGTTGGTAATGCTGGTGCATTCTTTTGGAAATTTGTGTTCAGCTTTGTTGGAACTGTGTATTATAATGCTGTATACTGGCACCCAAGACCTGGTTGCAATTGGGAATATGGTGTACATCCTCATGTACAGTGGTCTTTGTTGTATAAACTTTGCTCTACCTAATTCAAAGTTAATTGGTTAATAAAGTTGCTGAAACTTGTGACTGGGCAGATGAGAGGAAGGCAGATCTGAGGTTTCTAGGCTTGGGGTGAGATGGGGTCTACAAGGCAGGAGAGAGGAGAAGAGCTGAGAGGAGGAGTGGAGGAGCAGAGGAGCTTGCCAATGGACAGGATGGACTAGGAGCTTATGGCCAAAGGAAGTGTGCCCTGAGGACAGACTGATGGAGCAGAAACTGTCCAGGAGTTATTAGGTTGACAAGTGATGAGCATTTATGTGTGTCATAAGGGCACTAGGATTAAAATAGCTCAGAACCTACCCAGCATAGTGCCTACAGCTTAATGGTAAATCACAGTCTCTCTGTGTCAATCATTGAGGAACTAGCTGGTTAAAGAAAACTGCTGCCATATTAATTTCTTGCATACATTATTACTGTTAATCTTTTGACATGGCTCCATCCCTTTTGAAGACACATGCTCCATGCAGTACAGCAAAGGTTGAAGTTGGTTACAGACCTGGATTCCGTGTCACTAGTCTTTCCATGACTCACTGAGCCAGAAGAGGGAAGCAGAGACAACTGACCACACAGATTACCATAACCCATCTGCATTTCTGGACAAATGCGCTAGCTATCTGTGTTCCAACCACTTCCTTTTTTATCAGGAAACAACAATCCTTGTACAATCCAATGTACATTCAAATGCAGCAGCTCAAGTTAGTGTTGAGATGTGCAGTAGGACTATTTCATGTGGTAAACTTTGTTTCTCTCGCGGGCTTTAATAAAGACAAAGAGGAATCTTTAAATAAGCATATTATTATTACTCTTTTCGTTCATAGAAATAACAAGAACACCATGCAGTAAAACAACAAGTTTTCACATTCACTTTCGTTGATGCTTATGACAACCCTGTGAAGAAAATAAGATAAATGCACCATAACACTCACTTCCCCCACCTCCAATGTATAAAGTCTTCACTTTTGCTTCTTTTACTTTTATTTTTAAGAGTGAAATGTTGGTACCATCAATGACATTGTTGCTACATTCTTTGAGTTTTATGTATCTGACCCTTAAACTCCTCCTGTCCTCTCTATTCCCACAGCACTCATCTTTCTTTAGAGCCTCTAGTAGGTCTCTTTGGCTCACTTTCAAACCAGTTGTCACTCGTTGCTGTCAAAATACTTGTCAGCCTTTGAAGTTAATGAAGTTACCTGATCTGAATTAATACCCCTGCCAATCAAATTTTGTGGCCTTTATTTAAAGATATCCTCATTAGACACACAAGACATGTTAGTTTAGCAGTACCTCTGAGTGTGTCGGTCTCCTTAATCACCAGGGAAGTCCTGGAAAGTTGAGAACATGGGATTACTAAATTATGCAGCTGTTCTGCTCTCATATAAGGCCTTCCAATTAGTACTACTACATTGTTGAAAGGATGTAAAGGTCACTCTAAGACAGTTTACTGAATTATGATACCAATCACTCTTTCCGTATAGTGCCATCAACATGTCTTTAATGTCAATTGTTTAGTGAATTCTTTTTATTTTTCTATTTTTATTTTTATTTTTTTTACAAAAGTCATGTTGTTTGTCAAAGGATTTCAGGTTGACACCCATGGAAACCCACTTGCAGGGTAAGTACAGAACTCAAACAGTTCTAGACCTTTAGAGAAATATTTAGAGGGAATAAGAAGTTGAATATAAATTGAAGTACTTGCATTTCTGGGCCACCTCAAATTAAGCTGTGGTTAGCTTTGAACGTTTTGCAAGGCCACTCTTGGAGAAAGTTCAGGCTTTTAAAGTACAGTCAATACAGAAGAAAACTATCTTGATTTGTTAGGAGTGTAAAAGTGTGTGTTTTAAAAGAGTGCTTTAGAGAACATTGGTTGTTTTCAAATTGTGTATAGAAGATTTCAGGAGAAGTGAAATACCACTCGATGGCAGTGGGTACAGAATGCATCAACAAGCTGTCTTACATCTCTCATTTCCCTATATTTAATGCCAAATTTACCTATTTTGATAGCAGTAACCTGATTTCTTGCAGATAGCCTATGTGAAGGTTGTCCATTACTAAAAGAAAAAACAAGCAACAAAACCAAAGGAGCATATAGAAAATATTGTGTGTATACATACATACATACATACATACATACATACATACATACATATTCTATGTATGTATATAGACATATCTGCCTCGGCTTTCAAAAACAGAGGATAGACCAACCAAGCAACCAAACAATCAAAGCCCCCATAAACCCACATATGGAAAAAACTTAATGTGCCACGCATGGAATAGCCAAAACAAACCACAGCAAAGCACATCCTATCGTTAAAAGTATGTTTTAAAAAAAAGTTTCAATTAAATACAAACCCATACATTACTGATAGAGAAACAATTGCCTCAATGACAATAAGCTTCTGGTCAGAGGCTATGAAATTGAAAAAACGAACTGATACTATCAAGTGAAGAGAGAAAAATCACTCTGTCAAAAATCCTCTACCCAACAAAAATGTCTTTCAAGCATGAAACAAAATGAAACGTTTTTGGTGAGGAAAACTCAAGAGACTTCACTACCATCAGACCTACACTAGAAAAGAAGTCCAATGAAAGTCCCTAAGCAGAAGAAGGGATGGGATAACCATTGAGATGTAACAAGAATAAATTAATAATAATAAAAAAAAGAATTTGTATGATAAAAATTACCATTTGCAGGTTATTTTAAATTCTTATGAAATAAAGTCATATGTGCTTTAATGTACTTTAAATATATCAATATATCCCAAATGAAGCATGCAAAATAGAAAAAACTTTTTTACACTAATGATGAAAATAAGCAAGCTAAAAGTTTTTCTTTTCTTTATTTTGGAACTTAAAATAGTAAATAAAATTAATGGGCTAATAAAAAAAAAAGAAAACAAATACACATTGGATTTTTTAAAAGGATCATTGAAACTGGAAAATATGCAGGCAAATTAATTAAAAACATTATCTCATTTTTAATCAGTTTAAAAGCAACTGACCCAGTTAAAATAAAAACCGGCCATTCTTGTGCTGATGATACATACAGAAATACATCATATAACAATAGCACATCCATCCAGGGCGTGGGGGAGATGGGACAGATTGCTGTAAAGTTCTCAAGATATTTCTAAAGCAGTATACTGTATTATCTAAACTACAATGTGATGGAGTTAGATGTTTGTGTTAAGGCAATCATTATCAACAAAAGCAGGTGAAATTTCATGAAGATCCTTTTCAAAGCCAAGCATGATTGTGGCAATTTGAATAGTTATAAAAAAATCCAATAGTGATGGCATATTGCTTAAAAATATGTATCACTAGGCAGTGATGTGTGTCTATGCATGTGTGTGTGTGTGTGTGTGTGTGTGTGTGAGAGAGAGAGAGAGAGAGAGAGAGAGAGAGAGAGAGAGAGAGACTATGTTTATAAACTTTTAAAATATATTTGCAAACCCCAGAAAATAAATACTAAATAAGCAAATAGCCCATTAACAGAGTAGAAAGCCACTACTTGAATAATTTCTTTCTTTCTTTCTATTTATTTATTTATTTTGGTTTTTTGAGACAAGGTTTCTCTGTGTAGCCTTGGCTATTCTGGACTTACTTTGTAGGCCAGGGTGGCCTCGAACTCACTGGTGCTGGGATTAAAAGTGTGCGCCACCATGCCCAGCAATTTGAATAATTTCTAAAGGGCTGAATTTCATGATATTTTAAACTTTAGGCCACTGGATAATCTTTATTGCCCATAAGGGAAGATGTTCCCTTTAAATGGAAAGACCTGGTAGAAATCAACATAAATAGTCAGACTTGGCATCCTCTGTAAAGGATCTACATGGCACTCTGTGCTACTGGGTGAGATACCATGAGTACCTGTGATGTTTGCCGCCATCTTAAAACAAATCTAATCATGAAGAAATAACAGAACAAATTCCAAATGTGAGTGTTCTCCATGGGTTGTCCTGAATGTAATATCTCCTCTCTCTCTCTCTCTCTCTCTCTCTCTCTCTCTCTCTCTCTCTCTCTCTCTCTCTCTCCTCCCCTCTCCTCTCCTCCAGGCCTTGTGTATATAAGGCAAGCATTAAACCACTGTTCTGTATCATCGGTCCAAATCTCCCTACGTTAGTAAGAGACCCTTAACTGGGAAGCAGAGATTCCATAGTTGTAAACACAGTTGTCCATGGTCACAGCTCACAAGAGGCAGAGAGAGAAAACTCATCTGGGTGTGTTCATTTCCAAGGCTAATATTTGTGATTCGTCACAAACCTCTATGGCCAGCTTGTTGGAATAGGAAGGGGAGAGAATTGGGAGGGGGATATAGAAAAAGTTGTAGGCAATACATAAGGAGCAAATATTTCATTGTATACATTGAGAATTGAGAAATAAAATAAATAAATAAAATAAAATAAAAATAAAGAATATTTTAAGTTAAATAAAAAACATTAGTTTCCCAGAAATGCTGTTTCACAAAGTCATTAATTTCTCCAGTTGACCACCAAACAACAGGTGTCACCGATGTTAAGGCGCCTGTTTATCTCAGATCACAAAAGTGACGGTGGCTTCTTTTAGGCAAAGAGAAAGCAGCTAAGCAGAGGCACTCTAGGCCTGAAACTAGCTCTTGAATACGAGGTCTGCTCTTCCTCTTCCGGACTCCACTCATAGGCCCCGAGTTTTGAGGGAACAGGAAACCAGGAAGTGGATGTGAAGCATCCCGCAAGAAGCAGAGCATTTAACAGGAACAAAATGTGCCTGTAACCCTGTCTCCATATTTAGCTCAGCCACCATCCCTCATTTGCAGAGGAAAGCATGAAAAGTGCCAGGTCTGTGTTGAAAGGAGGAAAATTGTGTGAGTGGCATCCTTGCCAGCGAGGGTTGGAAGTGGGAGGCAGCGAGGGCCTCTATATTATACCTGAACTTGGATGCACCGTTGCCAGCTTCAAAACTGGATTGGAGACTCGGAGCTAGAATTTTAACAGAAGCTGAAGCCTTTTGAAGTGCGAGTGAATGAAATGAGATGTGTGAACATGCACAGACCCGGTCCTTCTGTTCATCCCACGACGCTCCCCGACTGCAGAGCCTGCAATACCCACAAAAGGAAGACACCTTCTGAAAGGGGGCATGCACGCTATGGGGTTCCCTCTGTGAACAGTCTGGGGGGTCCTGGGGGAGATGTCAGTCTCCTCTCTGGACAGTTTTAGATCTCACGTGGTGGGGCTTCCTGGGGTCTGTGATGGAGCAGCCTGGGATGTCATGGACAGCTATTGCCTGGCATGTTCACAGTGTTGGTTATATCTGTGAGACACATTTGGCTCCTTGGCAATCCCTTGACGCTTGCCTGCATTTCTGGGCACTGCTGCAGGAGCGCGAAAAGCTAGCTAAAGCCGGCTCTCTACAAGCGTTGCCTGTGGGGGCTTCGTTTAGATGAAACCTCCTCTTGGGAATTCAGTTCCTGGGGATCCAAATTGGAAGCCAAGTTGTTAGATGCGGAATCATCCCTGTTCTCCAAGATCTGGGCCTTCTGGGTGATTTCGAAGAGAAGCGAGAACACAGAGCGGAGACGTAGCATATGGAGAACAAAGGCTCCGTGTATTTAGAAAATGAGAACACTGAATTCTTTTCCGTGCAACAACTGATTGAGTGTTCGTAGCTGTGTTTCTTCCTGCAATTTAGTGCCTCAGCTCTTTCATGAAGGAATAATATAATGATTCTTTTATTCCTTTCTCAAGGCATTGAACATAGCATTTTTTTTTTAATTCATGTATGTTTCTCTGTAACCCTTTTAAAATAATTGCCCCAGTGCTACCGTTGTTTTTCTGTGGCGGTAATGTCATCGGCATTCACTTCCATTGGTGACCAGACCTAACCTTTGAGATGCGGAAACAAATACCTGCTGTCCATCACACGCAATACAGAGCTGAAGTGAGGTTAAGATGTCATAATTCTGGGCTCCTGGAATCACTTTTTCAAATTGCTGTGACATTTATTTATTTGTTTGTTTGGTGTTTTAGGTGCATGAGTGTACATGTGCCATGGCACACAGGTAAAGGTCAGAGGACAAGTTTGTGTGGGTGTGCGTGTGTGTGTGTGTGAGACACACACACACACACGCACACACACAGAGGACCAGAGCACAAGTGAGTACGTAAGGGGGTGAGAGACACACCCATTGAGCATACCTTAATGAACTCCTATAGCAAACATATAGTGAAAATATAGAATTTGTGCGTGTGCACGTGTGTGCATGTGTGTGTGCCTACATGTGTTTGCACGTGCATGTATATAAGGAAACCAAAATTTAACCTCAAGTGTCATTCCTTAGGTGCTATCCCCCATCATTGTTATTGTTGTTTATTTATTTTCTTGAGGTGTTTTCTTTTCATTGGCTTGGAGCTCACTGATCATGTAGAGTGGCCAGTCAGTGAGTCTCAGAATCTTCCTGTCTCTACCCCTGGCATTGGGACTACAAACAGGGACTACCACCCTGGCTTTTCACATGGGTGCTAGAGCTCAAACTTAGTTGCTGACACTTATGTGGCAAGCACTTAACAGCCTTAGCCATCTCCTCAGCACTAGAATTTTCGTGACTAGATGCAGCTCCCATTCTTCTCATGAGCATGGTTTCGTCTCTTTGAACATGTAACAGAGATCAAATTGTGAGAAGCTCTAAATGATGCTCTGAAATATATGGTTTCATTATAAAGTCCTTTCCGCTCTACCATTCCCGAAGTAGAAATGCACAACTATGTGAACATGCACTTGCACAGGCATATGTACACCTCTGTAGTCTATTAATGCATGTACGTATGTATGTATCATCTATCTACCTACTTATCATCATGCGTCTATTAATCTGTATCTCCTTAGCGTCACCATGATAATTTACTACTTATCTATCTATATGTCTAACTATTAATCTATCTTTCACCTTTATCATCACCACCACCATCACCTATCATATATTATCTACCCATAATCAATCTATTAACTGGTCTAGCTCCCGCAGAAGATGTTATTTATTATATATTACTTACCTACTTGCTTGGCTGTCTGTATATCATCTATACACAGGAACATACACATATAGTTTTATCAGTGAAGCTACGAGTAGACTAAGAGTGATCAAGACATGGAATCTAGACGCATTCACTGGATGGGGCTATTCAAAGTGCAGTGCCAGCCTCCCTCCAGAAGGATGGTGTTTCTAGAATTAGTGCTCCTGTCCAGTTATCTTAGAGAGTCTTTAACAGAAACAGACACAATGAACAAGGTCCCCTGGCAGGTGGTGTCATTGGGTGGGTGTGCCGGAGTGGCTGATTCCATGGCAGGAATCTGGTTTCACAGACCCTTCTCTTGACATAGTGAGAACTTTTAGTGAGAAAAATTTCCTTTTTCTCAGAGAAGTCAATCTCTGTCTTCTTAAGGCTTCCACCACCAGCATGAGGCACAAAGACACTAGAGCGGATCATTCATTGAAAAGTTATTAGTTCAAGGTTGATGCAACCCACACAACCTTCAGGACACGTCTGACCACATTATCTGCCTGTCATAACCCAGCCAAACTGATCTAGAAGAAAATGAACATAGATCATTCCTGACTTGTTTACTGTGGAGAAACACCAGAATAAGCCCACCAGCCTTCAGTTGAATCATAAATCCCAAATGTACTGACCAGGGGTGGCTTATCATGTGTGCTGCTGGCTTAGTTACACTACACTTTGGACTGATCATGTAGGGCTGAGTGAGGGCTGTGCTTGGGAGCTGTGGCCTGATGTCACCCATCCTGTGTCACTAGCTTTGGGAAAGGTAAAAATGCTGAACTCACAGTACAGCTTCTATTGAATGTACATCGCACCGTGATGCAGCTGAACCATTGTAACTGCAGAGTATCAGTCATCTCTCTGTGGTTGCCTTTTCTTCCTTCCACTCCCAGGCTGGAATTGATCATGCTCAGGAGTCCTCCTCCAGTATCTCTGAATAGAGGGTTGATGTTTAAAGCATTTTACCTGAATTTTTATCTTGTTCTTAGTAATTGGTCTGGCAGATGCTTAAGTCCACCATTAATTTTGAAGAGAGCACTGCATATATTTTTGCCTGTTTTTGATCAGTTACCTACAGTAAAACACAGCACTTTGCTTTAGACTTGCCATGCAATATCCGTTTGAGGAAATTATAATGTGTTTGGTAACCTTGGAAATGAGAGCCTTTCTGATATGTGATGGAAGCACTCAGATTTGGAGAAGGCCTTAAGCACTTAATTAAGTTAGTGGTTTTTATTGCTGTGGTAAAACACTATGATGAAAAGCAACTTGGGACATAAAGGGTTCATTTCATTTTCCACTTCCATATTAAAGCCCAACACTGAAAAGTCAAGGCAGGAACTCAAGGCAGGAACTGGGAGGAAACTGAAGCAGAGGCTGCGGAGCAGAGCTTTTCCTGCCTTCTTATACACCCCAGGCCCCCCTTCCCAGGGGTGCACAGCCCCCAGTGTTCTGGACCCTCCCACATCAATCTTTAGTCAAGGCCCCACACAGGCCTCTCTACAGAAGCACATTTTCAATGGTGGTTAACTCCTCTCAGGGGAGTCTGGGCTTGTGTTAAATTGATAAACACCCTACCTACCGCACCCTACCTAAACCATCACAGTTGAATTTTAAAAGCACCACAAGGAGTAGAAGAAGGTAAGTAAGGAAATGGAAGAGGAGAGGGAGGTCAGATGTTCCGCAGAAGACATTGTTGAAGGAAGGAGTTGTCCTTCTGACGGAAAGGGTGTGGACAGGCTGTGAGCAGGTTAGGCATCAGTCATCCTTATAATGAGGACTGTTTGTCCTACTCTCATCCCAATAGACTGGAGTCTCTCAGCCTCCTTAGTGGGAAGAGTTTGCTCCTAGACATTTGCTATTTGGTCTCAAAGTGTGTGATTGTACCCAGTCTGGCACCTTCAGAACCTGCAGTTTGTTTTTATCTCTGCCTTCCTATTTTTCCATATTTAATGAGCCATTATTAGAGCAAATTACAGCTAGTTAGCTTTCCTGGTGTTTCTGTGTTGATATGAAGCTTTCTGATGTTTTGTTTGTCTTGTTCATTTGTTTTGTTTTTTCTGGTATCTTGGTCTCTGAACTTCTCTCTGTTTGTCCACCTCTAGAGCACGGCAGTTTTGTTCCACACTTCTGAAGAAGTTTGTTTCTTCTTGCTTAAAGCCCCCTGCTGATAGTTGCCTCTGGCTGATGAGCCCTGGGGTGAGTGCCTAACACAGGAATATGGTAGATTTTTTCGTACTTTTCAACTAGAACCTTAAATGAAAACCCCAAAGGCCAGGTCCCAGAGGCATCTCTTTCTCTTTTATCCCTAGCAGTGGGATAACTCCACAGGAGGTGACCTACTTTTCTCACACACCATTACTTTTATATCTCCACACATCTAAGGTACAAAGTCTCTGCAATGTTTCCTATCCTGAAAGCATGATCCAAAAAGTGCTCCCCCAAAACCCCCAATCCACAAAGAAACCACTTTCATAATTTTTCTTACTTACTCCATGTACTGCCCCAGCATGTGCCTAGTAATTAATTTCATTGTGCATATACTGCATATGTGTAAAATCTTAGAGGTGATTGTTATTATAAAAATAGCTAATGTCAGCTAAAATAGCAATATTGCTGCCCAAAAGAAAAAAAAAAAAACTTGAGTTCAATGGAACTGGCATGAAATAATTTCATTGTATTTATTCCTTCGTCATTATTGTGACAGTGAACACACCTACTATATGCTAACTGTTCCTGAAAGTTCTTCACTCACTGAAAGGGGCCTAAGCATTAGGAGAAGGCTAACAGGGAAATCATAGCATCATGCCAAGTGGATAGCACATGAGGGAAACAAACACCTTCTTTGGAATGACAGGGAGATGTAGAAGGTGACAGTGAAGAGAGAAGGTGAAAGGAGGTTGGGGCTTACTCACACCTTAGCAGAAAATGGAAGTAGTTCTTCCTGTGTGTAGACTGAAAGTTGAAGGAGAGAGGCCATTAGAGAGCTAATAATAACCTTAATGCACCAGAGACACAATTCTTCATGTCACCAGGATATTAACATTTCTTTTGAGAAATGAAAAAGCAACCAAAGTAACAGGAAGCAAGTGGGGGTTGCACCTTGCACCATGTGGTCATTCCCAAGGCAGCCAAAGGGCTGCATGACAAAATAAATGTAATTACTCACAGAGGCTTCATTTTTAATGAGGAAGAGGTTTTCTACTTCTCAATTCATTCGTCCCAGAGAGGGAAGCCAGTGCTGGTGGAATCCTGAAATGAGAGTGGGGTAATGAACTTGTGTCCCAGAATTGGACCGCCTGTTACTCACTCATTGTGTTTGATTCTTCTTGTTGCCTTTGTATGCTTCTCACACTCAGAAAGACAGGAAATGGCGTGTGAGAATACAGAGTGGCAGGTGTACTCCATTCTTTACCTCTTCCGCCTTTGAGAATTTAGAGAAACTAAAGTCTTTTCAGCTGATGAGTGAGTGATATTAGTGGTCCTTAGTTAAGGGATCCAGCTCCAAAGCTAATATCTAGTTCCTGCAATGTAATTGCTACTCAGCAAAGTTTTATTAAGTCAATTTTCAGCACTGAAAATTCTAAGTAAGCTCGGCAGTGGTGGTGCATGCCTTTAATCCCAGCGCTTGGGAGGCAGTGGATCTCTGAGTTTGAGGCCAGACTGGTGTACAGAGGGACTTCCAGGATATCCAGGGCTACACAGAGAAACACTGTCTTGAAAAAAACAAAAAAATTTAAAAATACTTAAATAAAGGTAAAATTCTAGGTAATAAAAGAGAATACAAAACCAATTTTTCCAAGATTGTATTCCCAGTGTGCTGATGGCAGTTTGTTCTGTCAGTGTTTGGGAGAAGATATGAAAGTCTATGAATAAGATTTCTTGACATTTGTTTTATGAGCTCTTGACCAAATCTGGAGAGGCTGAGAATTTCATAGTTCATGGGCACCCTGTTGAATTGTCACTATTCAGAGAACTTGGTGACATGAGTCTCAGGTGACACAATGCATGCTCACTATCAGCAGACAAGCCTTGCAGCCTCTGAAATGAGTTGAGATTAGCCATTGTCCTGAATCCAGACAAGGTCAAATGTACTCAGTAATTTTTTTTATGGTTTCCAACCCAAGAAAGACACAACGTGCAACTCTGCAGTGTTCACTTCGTACTCTAAAGGACCTGGTGTCGAAGGTACCACACTGACGATGGACACGGGAGGTAATATATCTCTGTCCTCGGTGCATTTTGCAATCTGCAGCAGGGCTGGATTCTATCTCACGTGGTCAAGTGTCGATGATTTACATATTTGTTTGTTTGTTTCCCTTTCCAGAATTTCTCATGCTGACTCCCAACATCCGCAGCAGCCACAGGGCTCACCTGGAGACAAAGGGGACTTTTTCCTGACGCTTGTAAAGGGTAGTAACAGGCACGGTGGCACGCAGAATTTGTGATGCTAGCGCTTGGCAAGTGGAGGCTAGAGGATTAGAGGTTTAAGGGGATGCTTGGTTACTTAGTGGGTTCAAAGTCATCCTAGGTTTCATGTGCACCTGTGTCAAAAAAACAATCAGCTGTCAAGTCGACCACTCTCCTGCTCATTTCCTGGTGAGAGGTGCATGCCAGGTTAGAGGCAGGTATTTGATGATGACTATCAGAAGTGAAGGGTCTCTGATCGTCTCTTCCTGCATCTGAGACTCACTTAGTTCCCTCTCCTACAGTTAAGTACCACCAAGATCCTCCTTTAAAACAGCACCTATGCATCCCATTATGATCCAGAGGGAAGATGTCCCACCGTTCTCTCTGGGGTGGATGAAGGTATTCACAGGACTTAGAAGCTCTGAAGTGGAGATTTTTTTCTTTTTTGCCTTTTCATTCACTAAAGGATGCATGTATCCCTCTGCTTATGGTCTTACCATCTTCAAAGCCATCACTGTTGCCTTCTGCCCACCTCTCTGATCTCAGCAGGAAAGTTTGTCTAATTTGGAGGGCTCACATGATCAGAGTAGCTCTGTCTCTATAACCTAAAATAGTCTGCATAACTCAAGGCCCCTAATGGCCTCTCTGCAATGCCTTCTTTGCAGAACTAGGTAAGATATCCATGTGGGCTTCAGAAATTAGAACTTGAGTACTTTCTTAGAAGGAAGAAATGCCATTGTTTTGCCTACTTTAAATAATTAGTTCCATTGGAACTTTGGGCACAAACTTTTAAATTACCTACATACTTCTGCAGAGCACAACCATCTTCTCCCAGAGAGAAGCTGGCAGAGCTTCTCTGAGTGGACACTGCAGGAAGGCCTTGATCAGATGCTGTGGACAGAGAGAGATTACCTTTGCTATCTCATGCCCTTCTGTCACTTCACAGGAAATAATGCCAGGGCATTACCAAGGACAGGAAACAGTTCAGAGCGTTGAGAGAAAAGAGAGAAGAGAGAGCAAGAGAGAGTGAGAGCACATCAAGAGAGAGAGAGAGAGAGAGAGTGCATCAAGAGAGAGCAGAAAGAGAGAAAGAGAGAGAGAGAGAGAGAGAGAGAGAGAGAGAGAGAGAGAGAGAGAGAGAGAGAGAGAGAGAGTGAGTGAGAATGAACTGGAAAGTGTCTAGAAACTTAGGTTTTGCTAAGAAAGAGTTTGGGAGGACCGGGAGTTCTTATCATGTCCCCAAAGCCTCCTTTTAGGAAGATGACTTTGTCAGAGCTACTGACTGTGTCCAGTCCTCCGAGCATGATAATGTAGCTCAGACTAGATGGAGAAATGTGTAGCAGAGTCGGAAATCCCAGTGGTGAAAGTAATAGACAACGAACTAGATTTCTCTAAAGGTACTGCCCCTGGGCAAGGGTCCTTGATTTCACACTCTGGCCCTGAGAACCTGAGTGATGTCAGTAAGCATCTGATTTTGACATAACAGTTTTCCTTAGGGAGCACCCTGTCTAATGTGCTCTATGGTTTGCCTTGGGCTTCTCCAGCACATCTTCTTATGTTGCCGATGAGGAAATGAACCATTAGAGAGTAAAGCTCAGAGTGGAGGCAGGAGGGAGGAGAGGGAAGTTGAGAGGGTGATGGTTTTTTTTTTTTTTTAGCCATTTAAGATAAGTCTACTGTCCTCCCTCTCCAGTCATTTTCTGTTATCAGGGAGTTTTTCCCGGAGCTTGCCTCTGGGGTGGGTCTGTGTATTGACCAGAAGCCCAAAAGAGAAAGATAAACAGTAATGGTGGCGAAGAAGAATGTGTTATAACTGTAAGGCTCTGGGATGTGAACCAGAATCTGTAACTGTTTTCTAAAGGTAGGACAATTTTATTTTGGCTCATGGTTTCAGAGGTGTCATTCCTAATAGTGGAGAGGGTGTGACACAGTAGCTCCCTTTCTGGCTGCTAGGACATAGATCCAGATAGATAGATAGATAGACTGACAGGGACAGAAACACAGATACACACAGAGACAGACAGACACACACACACAAACACACACACACACATACACACACAGAGAGAGACAGAGACAGAGAGACGGAGAGACACAGTCTGCAGAGATGATCTTCTCCCCTGTCAATCCTCAAACACTCTCAGAGCCTTCTTCATTCATCTCCTGGGTATCTCTAAATTCAGTGAAGTTAATCAAAATTAGCAGCCCCTGGATTTTTTTCTATTAAAAATGGAAGCAATCTCAGTGTCATAATCACTTGAGGTGATTTATTTTCACACCTATGAAAATGTTAGGGCCAGGCCTGGAGAGATGGCTGAGTGGTTAAGAGCATTTACTGATTTTGTAGGGGACTTTGGTTTGATTCCCAGCACCATGTGGTGAATTACAACCATCTGTAACTACAGTTCAAGGGGATCTGATACCCTGACCTCTGCCTGCAGCAGGCACACATGTAAATCATATATACATGCAGGCAAACACTCAGACACAGAAAATATATATTTTTTAAAAATCTGTAATTATTAGAACCAAAGTAGCAAGTGGAGAAACTGAAAGGAATAAGCAGGAAGTTTTTTGACACTGATCTGAGGAAAGAGCTACTTCAGTCCTTCTATACATCAAAGCATATGTATATACAGAATATACACATTTATTATTGGTCAATTATCCTTCATAAAATCTGGGAAAAATCCAAAGGAAAGTCAGTCTCAGTGACCACTAGTGTGCTCTTGGGGAAGGAATGCTTGCTTTGCTGTGATTTGTATCACTAACATCCAGGGAGACATAGCTCCATTCCAGATAAAGACTACAGGCTTGTCATTCTAATGACCTGGATCCAAGCCCAGCATTATCATCATTACCAGGGTGACACTGGACAACTGCCCCAAACCTCTTCCATCATTCCTTTCAAATGGGATCAATATAACATATGGAGTTGTTATGATTTAATAAGATGAATCATTTAAATTAATGTATCTAACTTTTCACACCCCCCAAAATGTTTCTTAGTTGGCATTTTACAAATGCCCTTTAGTGAATGAGTTTCTCAAACCAGTTCTCATCTGCCAGCACTCTGTTACCAAGGAGAATAATGTGGAACTTTGATGATGGGTAATATGATAGGAGATAGAAAGCAAGCAGAGATCACTGATGAAGGCCCCGTGTGCATCTTGAGATTCCCCTGGGCATTAAATAGTTTTGGGGGAGCAGAACACATGTTACTCTTTTACCTAATCCATGTGTACAAGTCACCCAACAGAAACTCCTTAGCAATGAAACAGATTCCATTTTCCAAGATTTAGAACCAAACAATATTTACTTCTGAAGTAAAAGACTGTCACTTGAGGGATTTCATTAACAGAGCTCCAAACTCTTGTGCTCCTTAACTTTAAGAAGAAAGTTTAGGGAAAAAGCATCTTCAGTATCCCCGATCTCACATCCCATGGCTATAAAATAATTCCAGGGGCCAATTTTAGATATCTCTTTTTATAGGATTTCACTCTGCCTGGGGAGAGTAAGACCATATGCCAAAAACATTGAGTAAGTCAGGTAAATTAAACAGACTTGCTCCTCTGGCCTCAGCTTTGCTTCAGAAAATCTTTAGAGCTGGCTTCTTTATTTATAACTCTGTAGAAGAGCAAAACAACACTGCATCTGATGAGGGTGCAGAGAAACAAAACTTAGCTGAGATGCATTCCTAACTGGTGAATTCTTATTGACGTACGTGCTGTCACAGACAGTGCAGCTGTGTGTCACAGGTTTCTCAGGCTTGACTGCAAACATCCTCTGAGAGACTTCTCTTGGAGAATGCTGAGGAAACTGTTCCTTTTACACACTCTAATTCTCTCCTCATGGAACAACAGCTGGCATGTCAAAAAACAAGTTTCATCACTACTCCGTACCTGAGGAATACTGAAAGTAGTTTGGATACATGTTGAAAATCTGAAGTATCCATAATCAGTTATCTCCATTAGAGGTTTAGTCATTTTTCCCTACTGCAGTCCCTAAGGGTCTTATTCTCCTTACACCACAAAATAACAGGACTCAGAATGAAATTGTCTGTAATATTTGGATACTTGGACATCCTTGACTTTGGACTGTCTCATAACCTCTTTAATAGCTTCCTCAGGTGTGTCCTTTGTATTTTATCAGTGTCAACAGCACTCTCTAGACTCTTTGATTCAGCTATCATTAGGGTCTTGCAATTTGCTGCCCTGTGTACACACAACTTACTTCAAAGTTCAGCTATAGCTGCCACGATTGGGATAAATGCTTCTTTGGATGGGGTTATAATCAATGACCTATGCTTCCAACTTTGGAAATACTTCCCATGTTTATTAGTGTGTTACTTTATAGGATAAGCTTCTTGAGAATAGAAGCTGATGTGACCTCCCATAATACACAGAGCCCTTAGGGTATGGAGCACATATGAGGGATGAGACAATTCTCAGACACTAGATATTGAGACACCCAAAGATGTCCAAGCAATTGTAGACCCATTGTGCTTCTTATCCATCTAAAGCTTCTTCATCCCAATGGACTACCCTACCCTCTTAGTACACACACACACACACACACACACACACACACACACACTCCAGTGTCATCATAATTCTGCTTTGTATACAAACTTCATGCAGCTGGTTTTTCCTCCCTAGCTTTTTTGCATATGATGTGAAGACAAACACAGATATTTTTAGAACGTCTGTAATGCTCATTTAAACCCTTTTCTCAACTGAAGATATGCGGCGCAATAATTAAGTTGTAATTAGTTCTCCGTTTAAAAGAAAGACATTTATCCATTTAATGGTTGCTTAGTTTTCTGTCTTTTGCATTAAAGTGGCCATATGATTTATATTCAAAACATGAGCTGTAGTGAGAGGTAATGAGGGAAGTATTCGTAATGACATAGGTCAATGGGGGTAAAGCTGGACACTATGGAACACAAGAGGACATATGGTCACTGTATTTATAGAAGAAGATGCTGCTGACCTGTCGCCAAGAGACCATGACGCCAGGACAGTAGTCCCATAGCTGTGATGTGAATGTAAGGAGACAGGATGTTCTGTCATTGATACTACAGACAGGTCAAGGTGGATTTCTATCTAGGTGGATGACTGGCAGAAGATGATACCATTGGCATAGGTATTTATTACTTATAGTTCCCAAGAGAAATGAGGCATGCTGTTTCCTTCCTATAGGGCCACCAGGAACAGACTGGGGTGAATGAGAAGTGAAAGGAAGACATGACCCAGAGCCCCCATGCCTTTACTCCTGTTTGTCCTGTCCACAACGGGAATGAAGCAGAGTTTGAGCCATGTTGGATGGCTCTGAGCTAGTGCCTCCTGTTAATTGGTTCCTAATCTGAAGGGCTTAGTGTAGGGGGCACATGTCTTAGTTAGGGTTTCCATTGCTGTGAAGAGACATCATGAGCAAGGCAACTCTCATAAAGGACATTTAATTGGTAATGGCTTACAGTTTTAGAGGCTCAGTCCATTATCATCACAGTAGAAAGCATGGCAGGATGCAGGCAGACATGGTGCTGGAGGAGCAAAGAGTTCTACATCTGTATTCCAAGGCAGGCAGGAGGAGACTCTTGGGCAGACCTTGAGCATATATATGACTTCAAAGTGACACACTTCCTCCAATGAGGCCACACCTACTCCAACAAGGCCACACCTCCTTGTGGTGCTACTCCCAGTGGGTCAAGCATTTAAACGCATGAGTCTAGGGGGCCAAACCTATTCAAGCCACCACAGGACACTACACTAATTTGGTTAAAAAAGACTGTTGTAGATAAAACTCAGGCTTGGTTGATAAGTCTGTAAATGAATTTCATAGGTCCATCCATGCACTACGACTTGGCGAGTGTGTGGAGATGTCAACTACTTGGCTTTTGTTTTGCCTCTGTGACTGATGGATACCAAATAGACAAACATACATCATAAGGAACACAGAACAGAGATCCTGTTTGGTGTGGAGGAGCTTTTCTGGATTTGGACTTTGAAATGCTTCTGAGAAAGCCAGCAACCAGTGAAGTCTGGACACATTAGCTTGAGCTCTAGTGCAGGCAGCTCCCTAGCTCAGGGATGACAGTTCCCCAGGGACTTACAGTGCTCAAAGGCCCTGCAAACAAGGGCAGTTCTGAAAGAATCAAGGCTCATTTTTGAAATCCGTGATTGAAGAAGGCTTCTCTTCAGGTTGGCCTGGAGATGTAAACATTTGGCAATTTTTTACTTCTTTTAAAAAATTTTTATAATTTATTTAGATTACATGCCAACTATTATCCCTTCTTTTGTATCTTCCCATTCCTACCCTCCTTCCCTCTGTCTCCCTCCTTATTCCCCTCCTTTAGACCTCTGACAGAAGGGGACCTCTTCTCCCACTATATGACCACAGCCTATCAGGTCTCCTCTGGATAGCCTGCTTCCCCTTCCTCTGTGTGTCCTCTGGGCCTCCCCACCAAGGGGAAGTGATTCAATCAAGGGCACCAGAGTCGAGAGCACTACCCACTCTCCCCACAACCATAGAGAATGCCCTGCAAACAAAGGCAGTTCCAAAAGAATGAGGGAGTCATTTTTTGAAATCAGTGGCTTGAAGAAGGCTTCTCCTCAGGTTCGGTACTTTTTACTTCTTCTCAAGAATGGTCAAAGCTGCCTGGATTTTCTTTAGGAATTGACATGATTTTAAATATCTTCTCAGTTTTACGTCAGGGAGTAGACAGTCAAGAATAGATGAAACTGAGCAGTGTTATCCAAGGGTGTGGTGAGCCCAGAAAAGGGGTGAAACCAAGCCATCATGCTGGGTACCCTCTGGTGATCCCTAATGAGAAGACAGCGAGGATGATAATAATTTCATTTTACAGCCAGTGACACTGCATGGAGTTGAGAGAAGGCAAGCAGACAAGAAGCATAGTAGCTTGCTCTTGCCTGCTTAAAAACCTGTGCAAACTCTCCTAGGACTGAGAAGCCCTTCCTTCCCTTGTTCTAACAGCGGGTTGGCTTTTGCATATCTCCCAGCATGTTGCCATTTATGGATTTGGGCAAAATAACAGAATTGCATAGCTACAGAGTGTCAGACTCCTTTCCCCCCTTTTTTTCCTTCCACACTGAGTTTCCTGTTTCTATGGCAATGAATAGGATGTTTTGCACCAAGAAACACTTTAAATGCCACTGGAGGAAGGTAAGAACCACACATAGCTCTCTACAGAGCAGGAAGGCGAAATGAGATGCTAAGAACTGATTGAAATAAGAAGAAAAAGGAAATAGGAAGGCTGAAGAGAAGCAGAAGGAGGGATATGAGAGGTTAAAAAGCAGGTGCTTAAAGGGGAGAAATATGTGACAATGACGTGACATCTGAGTGCTGAGACCTCTGAGTAGTCGCTGTGAATATGGGATTATCCTTGAACACACTAAAAGAGCTTGTTCACTTTAAGGGAGGATCAAGTAAAATTTGTCTGGAGACAGAACTTCTGGATGCAGGAGGGATACCAATACAGTTTCTTAACATAGCACCCACATGAAGGTAGTTTTTAAGGTACTCTATATGGCAGGGGAATTCCAATAAGATCCCTTCAGACCATGCATTCTGCTCCAGCACTCAGCCCCTGGACTTCAGCTTTCCTGCCCACAGTATTAGAACTAGAATTTCCCTTCAATCTTGAATGCTTGTGGATAAACCATAGTGTGACTTTTTCTGGTGAGATATGAACAATTGTGTTCATGGTACACAGGATGATAGACCAAAGTAATGGTCCACTCAAGCATGGCTTAGGAAATCAGTCCATTTATTGAGGTTAGTTACAGAAGTATGGAGAAGGACTTATAGGAGCATTGATAACTCAAAGGCAGCTACATTACCAAAAGCCCTATCCTTCCATGGACAATGAAAAATGGCAAATGAAACTTCAGAGCTTCCTGTGTACCATGACAGTTTGGCTGGTCAGAGACTCTCTTCTATCTGAAATTTGTACTGTTTTCTTAACCCCAGAGAGAGGCTTTAGGAATCCTATAAGTTTCAGGATCTTCCTGAGACATACATATTGCTTTCCTGAGTAGTAAAGAGCCTCCTTGTAGGAGAAAATGTTTTACTTAGGAGCAAATAGCCACACAGCATCAATTTCCTAAGGTTCTGTGTTCTTCTCTTCATTTTTGTGTTAGCCTGCTTTCCACTGCTGTAACAAATACTTAAGATAATTACCTTATAAAGAGAAAAGGTTTACTTGGGGTCATGGAGTTGGAGGTTTTTGTCCATGGTTATATAACTCCATTTCTGGCTTGAGGGAAAGTATAAGCTTCTCATTTTTATGGCTAGGATATGAAAGAAAGAAGGAGGAAGGGATTTGGGATTCCGAGTCTCCCTTAAGAGCACCCCATCATGATGTGAAGACTTCCTGCCAGGCCTTTCCTCTTAACTGCTCTGAATCCCAGTATTCCCAAACTTCTACCACATAAACCTCAGGGAAAGTTTTCAGACCCAAACCATAGCATATCATTTATTTGTATGGGGTTGTCTACATATGCTCCACAAAGGGCAAATCAAATCTTTCTAAGGATACAACAACAGAAGGACACACACACACACACACACACAGTTTATGATTTTCTCTTATAAATAAGCAAAAACCCAACTAAAACAACAACAACAAAACAAAAACAAAAAACACAGAACACCATAGAATGGTGCTGAGAGCTGTGGGTGACACATCAGGAGTCTCTTACTTTTACATCTGCTGACTTCTACTGTTGCTACATCAAAACAGACCAAGCTCCATGTAGTCCCCAGTTACTGATCTGAAGGTATTCCAGGCCATGAGCTGCAAAATTTAAGTCACATTGTAAGAATAACCAAAGGATAGCCTTAAAATAACAGGTCCATTTGGAAGGCCAAAGCCGAAATATTGGTTCAACTGCTTGATGGAGACTCCAACTCTCCCTTTGTCTTTTATTTGCTAGAGACCTTTGAGATATGTAAAAGAGTCATCTACAGCTGCTTATGAAATTGTCCCTTGTTAACAAAACTCTTTTAGTAGTCATATAGGCCAATAGCATCTACACAGAGAGTACCACGGTGCCAAACAGAACAGGAAATGGCCAGAGGCTAGGGTCAACAACTGGAGAACAAGAGTCGAGGTGAGTATCTGTCCTCAGATTGCTTGGCAGGGCTCTGCTTTCCAAGGCCTTGGCCAGGACAACCCAGTTTATTTTCAGTTAATCTGGGTATGCCCTAATTTATTATGGAAGCCTCAAATTTGCATGTCTACTTTAAGAGACCCTAACAAGTACACATAATAAAATGTTAATTTATGCCTTCTGTGAGGATTGGAATCGAGTGTGGCTTTGACGCAACTGCAAAACAGAACAAATCTGGAAACTCTGGCGCCAGAGAGGAGGGTGGAGGAGGGAACACGTGCTTCTCTGGATTTTAGAAGGGCAGCTGAGAGGAGGTTGGGGAAATGTCCCAGCATTCAACTCCGTTTAGAATCCCAGAGGGACTTTCTACAATAACGGAGGGGAGCCCTTTTGTCTCAGATCCCTGATCAAACACAATATGGAATAGCACCAAGCATAAAGTAGGCTAATGGTAAATACTTAGTGAATTGATTTATAATATTGGGAAATGTCTTGAGCACAGACATTTCCTTCCATGGTTCTGGAATTGTCAGGTCTTGCTTAGCTGCTTCAGAGCCCCACACCCAGCTTCATCCTAACAAAGACAGCCTGCATGTGCACATGTGTGGCGTGCATGGCAGCTAAAAAGCCACCCCAACAAGGCATTCTTCAGACATCTCCCAGGGCACACTATCCTGGGTGATCGTTTACATGCTGTTGTGACCAAACCATCTTCTTCTGGTGCCACCCCGATGGCCGACACTCTAGACAATGGTTCTCAACTTTCCTAATGCTGCACCCCTTTAATACAACTCCTCATGTTGTGGTGACCCCCAAGCATAAAATACTTTTTGTTGCTACTTCATAACTGTAATTTTGCTATTGTTATGAATTGTAATGCAAATATCCGTCTCTTCCAATGGTCTTAGGTGACCCCATGTGAAAAGGTTATTTGACCACCCAAAAAAGCCGTGACCCACAGGTTGAGCACAACTGCTCTAGAGTCTCTTAAATTGGTTCTATTATTTTGAACAATGCTATTTACCTACTTCTTTTCATTCACACTGAACTCAGGATGACCTCAGGATTAAAACACACCAGCAGACTTCTAGTAGATTTATGTAAACAACTTTTGGAGCTCTTACCAATCCTGTGATACCACATTCCTCTGAGAACTATTATTCCTTTCTCTACAAAAGGGAATCCCGACTAACCATGCATGCCACAACCCATCTACCACAGTCATGGTTGCATCAGGGTACCCCGTGACCTGCATTGGGTAAGCATTATTATTTTCCTCTTAGGAATTTATAACTGGATTTAAGAAAGATGAGTAGAGGTTAGTAGCGGTGCTTGGCCCAGGCACAGAGTTTGGAGGTACCAAGGCCATCTGCTTGGAGAATGAAGACAAGCCAGTACATGAGGCAAATAGGAAAAGTGAAATAGAATCTGCATTGGTTTGGGTATTCTTCCTGCTGGGTCCTGAAGAGGATTTGAGATCCTGGCCAATGTTCTCTATTTCCTATTTGTTAATTGGGCTTATTTGGCTAGATTTTTGGTACTTATAACCTAAAGAACTTTCAAAAGGCATTAATTAACTTTCACCATAGACATCTGTTTCCCTAATCAGGTGTACATCACTCACCGGATTGTCACACTGCACTAAATTGACTGCTCAGCTTCCAGCGGTTTAGGACACCATTGTTACAACCCATGCTTAGACTCGGGGTGCTCTGCAAACTGTCCATCCTACACAGATCATTTTTCTATGTCTCCTCCATATGGCTCTTTTAAAAAATCTTTTCACCCTCCCTCCCCCCTCCCTTCATTCCTCCATCTCCTTTCCTTGCCCCCTCTTTCTCTGTAGTGTGTATGTATATGTGAGTGGGAAGGTGTGTGTGTGTGTGTGTGTGTGTGTGTGAGTGCTCTCTGTCTCTCTCTGTCTCTCTCTCTGTCTCATATGTTCACATACTCGCACACATTTCATATTGTAGAGCACAGAGGTCATCCTCTGATGTCACTTCTGGGTCACTCATCGTGTTTTTAAGATAGGTTAACACCAGTGTGAAACTCACCAAAGAGGCTGGTTGGCTGTTGAGCCTCAGGCAGCTGTCTGCCACCTTGTCCCCAGTGCTGTGACTCCAAGCATACCATCACGCCATTCTTTTCACATTGTTTCTGGGGACAGAAGTCATGTCTTCGTGTTTGCAAGGTAAGTGCTTTACCTACCTAGCTATCTCTCCTTCTCTGTTCCTCCTCTCCAAGCCCACTCCCACGGCTAGTTTCCCTGGGTCACTGCCTGGGCTGGAATCATCTTTCATTTTCATGCGATGTAGATAACACTCTGGAAGCTTTTCATTTTCATGTGAAGCAATGGGAACGACCGCGTTGGAGAAAGGTCTGGTGAACACAGCATCTATTTACAGCGATGAAAAATTTACCCAATTAAAAAATGGGTTTAAACTCCTGAGGAAGTGAGTGAATTAAGCTGTGTTCTTGGCTTATGGGCAGGGAGTGTCTTCCTTCAGGAAAACCTGAGCATTTTCCCAGCCCTAGGGAAGGAGTCAATCAGTGTCCTCCCAGATGTAAAGGTCATGGTAGAGTCTGCAAACATAGAAAGCATACAGTAATTTATCAGACCCTTCTCTGTGTGTTCAATGCCAATGGACTAAGTCATGAAATGAAGCAGGAATGCAGAGGAGAAGATCACTGCATAAATGGTTTTGACTGCCTGATAAAAATAAACCAGAGATGCGGGGCGGGAAAGATGGTTTACATGATCTTGGTTCAATTCCCACCAGGCACATGGTAGGTCCCAACCATCTCTAACTCCAGTTCTAGGGGACCCAAAGGCCTCTTCTGGCCTCTGTGTTTACTATGTACATATGTGGTACACAGACATATATGCAGGAGACACATACCCACATAATAATAATGATAATAATAATAATAACAACAACAATAATAGTAATAGCAGCACAGAAGTGTTGACATATTACTGGTGGGAGTTCTGTAGAAACAGGGAACACTGCTGGTGTAAATTATAGGCACCCTTATTTTCACTCACAGAGCCATGCCATAAAACAGTTCACACAACATTTGTTACAAAAAGAAGCTCAAAGATGTGCTTTATTTCAAATTTTATGCAAAAGAAAACTAATCTGTACTTTCTGCCAATCACTGTCATGGTGCCCAATCTTCCTTTGAGACTGACTGGACACGCTGCCTACTCTGGAGACTGGCTGGACACACTGCCTACCCTGGAGACTGGCTGGACATGCTGCCTACCCTGGAGACTGGCTGGACATGCTGCCTACCCTGGAGACTGGTTGGACACACTGCCTACCCTGGAGACTGGCTGGACATGCTGCCTACCCTGGAGACTGGCTGGACACACTGCCTACCCTGGAGACTAGCTGGATACACTGCCTACCCCTGGTTCTTTCCCCCTTTCAGCTTGCACATTTGCTTCACCGCATATTTTTCTCTTATAAGAATCATTTTTCAATATCATAGGAATAGAGGGGGATGGCATGAGGAAAGGAGGGAGTGGGCTGAGTTAGAAAAAAAAACCAACAGAAACAAAACAGAGACAGAGTTGTGTCCTGCAAAAGCAACATACGGGATTGTAAGACTTTTTTGATGGCCACGCATATGGAGAAGGTCTCTTACTGCTTACACTCTCCACTGGATTTCTCCTCTATTCCTTCTGGCTTCCTGTCATTCCTTGCCAAAAGAAATGTTTTTCTGTCATTCTTTGAAATCATTTTAATTCTGTTTTGGAGTGGGCTCCAATTTGTTTTAAGTGTGGGATTTCACACTGATGCAGAAATCCCAACTTTAAAAATTGGGAGTGGAGCCTGATGAGAAATAAATTCACTTACAATAATTTTTTAGAGGCCCTCTCTAAGATCAAAACTTTAGGATCAGAAGCCCATTGCAATACTGAGGCTCTTTGAGTTGCTTGCTGCCCAGATGCAGCAGTGCTGGGAGGCCATTACTTTGCATGTGATAAACATTGGGGATTTAGCATTGGGGATTTGGTAAATTAGCTCTGCAGCCACCTGGGAAAATGCAAGCACAGGGAAGGAGTGGGTTACAGGGGAGAGTGTCAGAGGATTCCTACAGGAACGGAGTATGAATGTATCTTCTCAAATCTTCCCAACTTCACAGTAACCGGCAGCGTCAATCACTTTCATATGAGAGAGGGAGAGAGAGAGAGAGAGAGAGAGAGAGAGAGAGAGAGAGAGAGAGAGAGAGAGAGAGAGAGAGAGAGAGAGAGACAGACAGACAGACAGACACACACACAGAGAGACAGAGACAGAGACACAGAGAAGAGACACAGAGACAGAGGAACAGGACGGTTTTGGTTTGTTTGTTTTGTTTTTGTTTTCATAGATTTTAAAAGGCAGAGGGCCACCTGAAATGTTGGAGACTTGGAAATCTAAAGAAAGCATGGTTTTCTTCAAAGATTCAAAGTTGTACAACCCAACTGAACAAGAAACACGTGTGAAGAGAGTAGGAATATGAACAAAAGCCATGGTTCTTTCTTCCGTGGGACCTGTGGGTCACCTGTATGCCTGTCTCAAGCATTGACTTGCGATGGGGAGTGAGAGAAGACGCGAGGTCCTGGGAGCCATCTGGCTCATGAGTTTGAAGGAAATTTCTAGTAACTCTGTTCTTTCAGGTAATGGCCTTGGGAAATCATTTCTGGTGAAGAGCTGACCTAGCTTAGATGATCCCGAATTTTTGTCCTCCTGCGCCCCCTAGTGTTGGACGCTTAGTAGTTCCTGGGTCACAGGGTTAATCCCGAAAATCTGTCGTTCTTAATTACCCTCTGATGAATGAGAGATTGAGGGGCGAGGTGAACTAGAAATAGATTAAAGTTAAGTATTGGGGTAAATTAGTAACTGTGAAAGTTTCAGGCTACACTTGTTTAAGAAAGGAGCTGCCTTGATATGCTCAGGTGCAAGCGGTGGCAAACTGGGCAGAATTGTCATCCTGTAAAGCCGAGCGTCTCAGATTTAAAAAGCATGCTTGTCATCATCAGGAGACCCTGTGAACCTAGCTATTTAATTTTTTTTCTAGATGGGTCCTCCACTCTGTGTCTTAATCATGCCCACCTTTCCATTAGCATGCAGGGTGGTGGCTCCCGTCAAGTGGGCCTGGGCGGCTCCACCAGCCCTTCCAGGATCCCCCAGACCACTGTACAGTGGCGCCCCTCATTCATCCAATGTCAAGCACTTCCAGTTCACCAGCTAAGTCTTCAGGCCTAAGAAGCATTTTCCTACAGAATTTATCATTTGTAACAGTGGATTGATTGTTCATCACCACCCAATATTACTCTGTGGTTCCTTGAGACATTTCAATTTCTTCATCAATGATTTGCAGGGCAATGGGCTGTTGTCTTATCATCTTGTTCCTTCTCAGGCTCCTGCACAGGGAAGACCATGTAGGAGTTCACTCTGACATGACTGTGTGGCTGGCTTCCAACCATGGGCGTTGGCTTGGAAGTGCTTCTGATCTTGCAAAGAGTGAACTTTGAACCTGAAGAGGCAGAGGAGAAAGGGTTAGAAAGGTCTTAAGTGTCATAAAGAGAACATCTCTAACAAATCTAGGGAAAATTTAGATATCTTACAACACTCGTGATAACTGTTCCCAGGCCTTGGAACTTTTTTTTTTATCCATCTTTTTATTGGTTCTTTGTGAATTTCACATCATGCACCCCAGTTCTACACGTCTTTTCCTCCCATTGTACTTGCCCTCCTCTCTTTCCATAATGCCAACAGAAAAAAAAATATTATTGTGGAAGCTGTAGTGTGTCATAGTGTATCTAACAGTATACTTTTTTTTGTCTACACTTCTTTGCTTGAAAATGTTCATTGCAATGACTTGTTGGTCTGGTAGGAGGCCTCTGGCTTCTGCTACTTTATTGATACTGGAACCTCACTGGGACTTTTTTTACTATCCTGTTTTTGCCTTGTGTCATGGCAGATCTTGCAGATTTGGATCTGTAGGACCAGCCTGTTCACACACTCCAGTAATTCTGATGGGGTAGATGTTGAAGTGGATGAATTCAAAGCCCTAGATCTGGGCCTTAGAGCTATCTGAGCTGGTAAGCCTGCCAGGTCTCACTATGCACATCAATGGAGTAAACTATCCTGCCCTGCCCCTGCTGGCCCATCCAATGCCACAGCCAGCAAGGGGCAGAGCCAGCTGTTCTGCTCTCATGCCCTCAAAGCCAGCTCATTCTTGCCCATGCCATCAGGGCCAGCTTTTGTGTACTACCCAGGCAAGGTGCAGGGCCTGCTTCCCCAACTGATGCAGCAGGTAAGGGGCAGGAACAGCTCTTCTGCTCTCATGACCCCAGGGCCAGCCGTAGGTGGCATAGGGTGAGGATGGGAGAGGGCATCTCTTCCTTGCTCACTGCACTGCTTGGTAAACAAGTTGCAGGGACAGCTCTTCCACTCTCACACCCTTGGAGCTGGCTCACTCATGCCCCTGTCACATGGGTCAGCTTTACTGTGCTGCCCAGGCAATGTGCAGGGCTTGCTCTCCCAAGTGCTGCGGCTGGTGAGGGGCAGGGTCAGCTCTCCTGCTCGTACGACTCCAGGGTCAGATCTCTTTCCTGAAGCAGGTAGTGAGGGGTAATGGGGGAGGAAGATATCTTTCCCTTGTCCATGTCACCACCTGGAAGACAATTGGCAGGGCTGCCTCTCCCACACTCATACCTTTGAAGCCAGCTCACCTGAAACTCCCAAAATGTGTGAGTGTGAGGCCCACATTTTCCAGTACTGCAGCTGGTTAGAGGTAAGGACAGCTCTCCCATGATACCGATGCAGGTAGCAGTGCAGACCAGGAATATCTGATGGGCCTTTGGTGGTAAGAGGTCATTTCTTCTGCAGGGCCACATACCTAGACATGGCCCCCAGCGGCAGCACAGGGCAGGACCCACCAATGTTCCCAGGTGACATCACCAGCTACTCATATCATGCTGTTTTTCACTATCCTTGAGTCTGCTTACGAATAAGTTGTAATAATTCTTTGTAATTACCAGATTATTGTCTCAGCCATCAGAAGTATTAGTGGAGGGAGGCAGTACCTATAAAATATAGGTTATAGTACCTACCTTTCTATACCAGGGCCTCTTCTTTGGTATCTCTGCAAGGTACCAACAATTTTACTCAAATATCTCCAGTCAAGATTACAATCATCTTTTGTTTTAAAAGCATTTTCTATTATTAGGAAAATATATATTCTTCACTATTTTAATTTTAGAAGACAAGCATGGAAGTATAAAATTAAAAGTTGGAGCTATCTGTCCACTATCCCAGAGATAAACACCATTGATGGTTGGTTGGATGCTTCTGCATCTTCCTGAAATTTGATCATCACATGCTGATAGCAAAAGTACAAACACTTTTGTTTTGAAAGTGCATATTGTGTATATTTTAAAGTTAGCTTTTATCTCTATTCATCGCTTAACTTTTCCTACAACACTAGTTTTAACTGTTGAGTAAACATATTTACCTTCTAAATAGCTCTACTTAGTAAGACCTTTTCCATCTATCAAATACTATTTCCCCCTTGTTCTCTGTCATCTGGATTATAAGCAACAAAATACTGAAGCCCTCATCAGGACATCTTCTCAAAACCATGAAGGCTACTCTCACATCTCCCTGAATCTAATTTTTAATTTATAAGTAAAAAATTAAAATATAATTATATCATTTTTCCATTTTCCTCCTTCAAACCCTTCCCATATCCCATATCCTTTCCTTGCCCCCTCCCTCTCAAATTCCTGACCTCCTTTTATTTATTATTGTTGCACACACACACACACACAGAGACAGACACACACACACATAAATACAACCTGATAAGTCCATTTACTGTTGTCTGTGTGTACATGATTTCAAGGCTAACCATTTGGTATTGGATAACTAACTAGGGGGTTCATCCCTGGCTAGACTACTTCTCCATGTGTCAGCATCCTGCAGTTTCCTGTAAGTCTGTGTCTAGGATCCAGGAGGTTCTTCCCTCCTCCAACTGTCAAGAATTGACTTCCTTAGTGGTATCATTTGTTCAGCTTTGGTTCAGGCAGCCACATTGCTGAGGTATCATGGTGTGGCTTCCCTGTCATTTCCAGGAGATGATAGCTCACATCAGACTTCCTAGTCCTCTGGTTCTGATTGTCTTTCTATCCCTCTTCCACAATGTTCCTGGGGCCTTACCTGTCAGAGTTGTGTTTCTGTGACCATTGAGGCTGGTTACTCCCCCATCAGTTGATCTTTGCATTTTGACCAGTTGTGATTTTGTGTAACAGTCTCCATCTGCTGCTGCAAAGGGAAGCTTCTTTTAAAAATTCTTTTTGATATAAATTGGTGAACAATAGCTGCAAATATTTAAGTAAAAGTTTGTGAACATTGGATATGTTTTTGAACCAGTGAGCCATCACACAGTTAATCTGATACCCAGATCTATTACTTTCAAAAAATATTTCTCAAGCCCCTGTGTGTGTGTGTGTGTGTGTGTGTGTGTGTGTGTGTGTGTGTGTAAGAAACTTAACATCAACTCTGGTCCTCCAACCACCTTGAGCCTGTAATTCAATATCGGATGCTGCAGTAGCTTGTTGTGCTGCAGATATCGAGTCCTTCCAGATCTATTATAACTGAAGCCTTAGAGCCACTGACCTATGGCTTCTCATATTACCCTTCTCCCAATCCCTGGCAAATCACTACACAAATCTGTGCATGTATGAGTTTGGCTGTTTTAGATGCCTCATTCACGTAGAATCAGGTAGAAATTTGTTCTTCTGTGGTTGCCTTATTGAATTTACCCTGATAACCTCACGATTCATCTATTTTGTGGTATATGGAAGGATATTCTTCTTTTTAGTCTGTAGTGCTATTTCATGCCACGTATATACTTCATTTCCTACCATCTGAGCCTTGATGGACATTTAGATCTTGGCCATTGTAAATAATACTGAAATGATATCTCTTTGAATCTTGTGAACAAATACTCAGAAGTGGAATTAATAGCTCATATGGCAGTGCTATTTTAATTTTTCTTGAAGAATATTTGACAAGGGTGCCAAGGATATAGCATGAGGGCTGGGCATGCTGGCATATGCTTGTTTGTAGCACTTGAGAAGTAGAGACAGGAGGATCAGGAGTTCAAGGTCATCCTCAGCTGCGGTGTGATTTTGAGGCTAGCCTTGGATACATGAGATCCTTTCTTTTTAAAAAGGGGATATGTAAAATGAGGAAATGAACTTTTAAACAAGTGGTGCTGGAAATGTATATAATAACATGCAAAAGAATGAATCTAGCCCCCTTCTTTATCTTACACACACACACACACACAGAAACGAGAGAGAGAGAGAGAGAGAGAGAGAGAGAGAGAGAGAGAGAGAGAGAGAGACAGAGAGAGAGAGACAGAGAGAGAGAGAGACAGAGAGAGAGACAGAGAGACAGAGACAGAGACAGACAGAGAGAGACAGAGAGAGACAGAGACAGAGACAGAGACACAGAGACAGACAGAGACAGAGACAAAATATCAAAGATTCAAACTTAAAATCTAGGGATTCTTTTGAGTTTCTAGATCTGCTGTTCTTGATCTGTCTTACTTGCTGGTCTCTAGACACAGTGTTTTGGGGGACTGTCACAACTACATCATCCTTTTGTGCTGGAAATTTGGGTTACTTTGTTTAGCCAGAATTGTATTGACCATGTCTCCACTCATCACTAACACCTTGAACATCTTGCCCTCCCAGCTGCTGTTATTTAGCACAAACCGTCTTTCCTACCATTTTCTTATGACTCTGATCATTAAATATATTGCTTTTGGTCTCAGAACACTTTTGTTTATTCTTTGACCAATGTAACAGACATGTATTCAAAACCTGTTATGTAACAAAAGCTTCAATGGGAACTAGAGTTATAGTATTGAGGAGGCCGACTTGCTTTCTGTGATCTGAAGTAAAGGGGACTAGTAAGATGCTCCAGAAATGTGGCATAGAGTGCACTTGGCCTCTCTGAGGCTTGGAGAAGGCTTTGCTAAAAGTATAATATTTAGGCATGAAAAAAAAAAGGGGGGCTCACCTCTTAAGAGTACTTGCTATTCTTTCGGAGGATCTGAGTTTGCTTCCCAGCACATGTAGGGCGCCTTACATTTGTCTATGACTCAGGCTACAGGGAGCCAATGCCTTCTTTTGGCCTCTGTAAGCACCTGTGTGTATATCGCGTGTGCACACACACACACACACACAAATAATCTCTTTAAAGGAAATGTAATCTAGATTAAGATTTGAAGAGAAAATGAAATTTGTGTGTGTTCAATTCAACCCATTGCCTCAGTCTGTTGAGCAAGTTTCAAAGGTCAGGGCAACAATTCTACCTTTTCATTTTTCTTTCTGAGTTACAGAAATAATCAGGCGAATTGTAGACAAATGCCCCAATTTGTGTAGACAGCAGTGCCCAGGACCAATCCTTATTGCACTAAACATTTCTAGATTCCTCAGATTGTTTTCCTCTGTGAAACTCATTTATTTTGATATTTTATTTCATATGTATGTAGTCTTTATGTGTGTAAGCAGGGGTGCATGTGTGTGTACAGTTATATATGCATACACATGTGATGGCCAAGAATCAAGCTCTGTTTTCTTTCTCTTGTTGCCTTCCTCTGCTGTGCTCTAATTTTGTTTCTTCTACTAATTATTCACTGACAGTTACACACACACACACACACACACACACACACACACACACACACACACACCACACAAACTGCATTCTGAATGTACTCACTCTCCTCTGTCATATCTCCTCCCTTATCTATCCTCATTTTATTTCCCACTAACCTATTTTTTCATATTTATGTCTTTTTGTTCTCCTTACGTCCCTTTGGGTTTGACCAGGGCCAGCTGGGTGGCCTGGGTACTGAAACTATCCACTGGAACCTGTGGGTTCCTCAGTGGGTGCATGGCTGAAGTCAGTCTTCTCCAGATTTGTCAGTGGTAGATAGTTCAGCAGGAGGTGACTGGATCCCCCGAATTCCTCCCAAATCCACGACTGGCTGTTGAGTTGGACAGACTCAGTGCATGTAATTGCAGATGCTGTGGGTTCATGATTACATTATAGTGCTTGTAGAGGATGGGCTTACACTGCCCTTCTCCTTATCTTCCAGGCTTTACATTCCTTCCATCCCATCTTCCTCAACATCTTCTGAGCCCCGAGTAGATAGTATAGTGACATGTTTAGAGTTGAACCCTAATCCTTCACTTAACTGAGCATTCACTGCAAAGAAAGACTGTTCTGATTAGGGTTGAGTAGGTTTATTCGAAAAAAGCATAAAAGCATAAACATAGCTATTTATAAGGCGGTTAGGCATTATACCTATTTAGTTAAACATTAGTAAAAATTTCCTATATGGGCCTATAGCCTCTAGAAGCATTTAAAAAAACTTTTTATTGATTCTTTGTGAATTTCACATCATGCACTCCAATCCCACTCATTTCCTCATCCCCCTATAACCACTCTTTGTCCTTTAAACCTTTCCCCCAAAGGAAACAAACAAACAAACAAAAATCATTTCACCATGGAAGTTCCAATGTGTCCTTTTTGTCCAAACGGATTTACTTGTGATGTTCATTGCAGTGAGTCACTGGTCTGGTTTGGGCCTCTGGTTCTGCTACTCTGTCACTACTGGATCCTTACTGTTCCCATGGATATGCTGTCATTGCCCTGTGTCATGGAGATCCTGCAGCTTTTATTCATTGGTCAGGTAGAGCACTCTTCAAATCTAGTCAGAGAGTGCTTGGTTAGCCCATCACAGTATTGCCACTATTGCCATGTGTGGCCCTTTGGCCTAGCAGGCTGGTACTAGGGTTTCTTGAGTCCACTGCTGGGTAACATAACATTATTGATGTCACCCTCACCTCGCTGGTCTCTCACTTTTACTTGGAACCTGTTAATCCTAAGAAGCACTAGGTAGATCTCTAGTGATCTACCCAGCAGTGAGTTTACAGGTTTGTGTTATCACATCCTGCTTATTATTACTATTTTTTCTTTTCTGGATTCTGGGGATAGAACTTACATCCTTATTCCCGCATAGTATGACTTTGCTGACCCAGCTCCCTGAAGAACTTTTCTTTATGACTCTGTTTAAAGTGGATAAAGAATACGGTTGATATTAAGTCGAGCTACCATTTTGTCTTATGATTCCTTGCTCACATGCCTTACTGTATGCTTAAATCCTAAAAGGCTTGAGCTTGGCTGAATGTGGGCACATGTCCCAAAGCCTCCTGATGCTTTTGCAAGTGGGCTGTCAATCAGGAGCTCGGGCTTGGGATGCAAATGTCTGCCTGTTCAAGCCTCATAGCTCCCTGAGCGGTGTCCTTAGCTCCCGCTGTCCGCTGCATGATAAGTTAGAATCTGCCCTACTACACCCTGCAGAACCTATCCGGAGCTCTGTTACTTTTGCCTCTAGTTTTACACTGCTTGTTCTCTTTAAAATAAATGCACACTCATTATTCCTTCAAGCCTACTTCACAATATCCAAAGGGACCAATTCAGCTCCCAGCAGCCAAGTATTTATTTGCACCACAAACAAACAAGTGAGAGGTGAATGAATGTTTCATTGTTCAACCCATTTTGACACCGTGGAGATGCACACTGATCTTTCCTGGCTCCCACCAATCCCCAGCAACTACCTGCGTGGAAGGAAGACAAAGAAACATTTTCTGTTCCTAGGGCTAATTTCTTTCCCCGAGTTTTTGCTCAATCTTATCATATATGTGTGCTCCTGAGACAGATTGCAAGCTCCCACAACGAGGGGGAGAGTTTGCTATGAAACAGGAAGTGAGAGCCGGATTAGCATGTGTCAAGCAGGGCCTGTGGTTTCTATTTGAGTGACAGTCTCAGCTCCAGCAATGAACTACAGAGAGGAGGCGGTCTTTCCTAAGTGCAAAGTCACTGCTTTTCTGAATTATACGGCTGGTACATTTTTGTGGAACAATGATTTTTTTTTTTTTTTTGAAAATGACTTCCAAACTTTGTTTAAAGAGCATGCTGCCAAGAAAGCCAGATTGCCCTTCTCTCATGACTCCATGACATCACTCAGTTAAATCATTTTTCAGGGAACATCTCTGTCTTGCTACTGCTGTTTAGTATTACCTAATGTTCTTCTCTGAACCCACTAGAAAATTATACTCTTTTTGTTCAGGTTTAAGTTGTAATGTTAGCACTTATCCATATCGAGCCTGTTTTGAGAAAATTTTAATTATAATTCTAGCAGTAGCATGTTATGGCTTTTTTGTTTTGTGAAGAAAATACTTTTTTTTTCCTGTCTAGCAGTGAGTCACAGTCTTAATACTTTGAACGGCTTGCCACAGGCTCCTTTCTCACATGTATGTTGCGCTTCGAAATAACAGTGGGCTGAACCAGCTGATGTGATTTTGAGGTTAGCTCCTTTGCAGAGAGCATGGGGAGAAGAAATAGGGGGACATTTGGTTCGAGGGCACAGACAAGGTGAAATTCTACTGCAGCCTCCCTCTTAACCTTGATAACACAAAGAGCATTTCTCCCTGATACCAGTCAGGAGACTGACCCTTGGCAGTGCCCGTAGCCAACTGCCAACTTTTTATATGGTACAGTGTTTTTTTTTTTTAATACTACTTTGATGCCATTCTTAGAACTTTTAAACACAGAGGAATCACTGAACATTTGTACATTTCTCAAAGCATGTTGTGTATAAATTAATAACAATTTCCAGACCAGGTCACATTTTCAGTACAGGGTCACATGTTTTATTTTCATCTAAACAGTTATTGAGTTTGTTTTGCTTGGTATTGAATACCTTACTCATCTGGGAAAATCTAGGCAGAGGAAATCACTTTGGACCATCAAAAATATATGACTCATTGAATTATTGAAACACAGTATTTATTGAGTCTCTAATATTTAATAAGCACTCTCTTAAAATGTTATATTAAAACACCATTTAAAATTCTCTACAATCATTTGTTGAAATGTTTCTCCTTCCACTGTAGAATAAACACTTAAAAAGTTCCTCAGGAGACCTAGGAGATACGACAGTCCAGGAACAGAGGCTCATTTTCTATCTATCTATAATCAGTAATCCACTCAGGAATGTCATAAGAAAAACGAGGCCTAGTGTAAATACTGTCATTCTGGAGGGGAATTGAAGGCGATGTGTGACCTCACAAGAAGGCTCTTCTCATCCTTTACAGAGAGATGAAGTCGAGACCAGGAAATTCTCTAAAGGCCAGAACAGCCTAGAGCATGGCCGTGGTTAATATGACACAGCTCTGATTTTGGGTTCTACCACAGGACACTGATGCTATTCATTGTAGAGGAGAGGCTGCCCAAGAAGGGAGAAATCATCCAGGGAGCCTCCAGGGAGGGGCCTCTGGACCGCATGTGCACTGGCTATTGTTCTCACAGGTTTCCTATTGTGCATCCCAACAAGGATCTCATCAAGCTGGGAGGACGGAGAGCTCCATTTCTCCATAACACATGCTAAAATGACAATTTCCTTTCAGGAATTAAAAAACCTAGAGTTAGATTATGTAAATCGTCATGTACCATAGACTGATGACTCCTAGTGTCTATCTTAAAGTCACATTATGGGCAAAGTAATGGAGAGGGCGAGAATAATGAATTGCGTCACATAATTCGAAGGAAAGGGCATGGAGGCCCATGGAAGAAAATTACAGGATGTTTCTCCATTCTTTGAAAAAGAAACATGAAGTAGCTTCCACTCTTTCACAGAAATGGGTATATTTTGGTTGATTGTATGAAATAAGGCATCGCTGTGGGAATATATAAGTGTATTCACATGCTTCAGAAAGGCAATATAAAGATGGCTCGTGCATCGAGGAGTCGAGGGGAGTGGTAACAGCACAACGGAGCAGATGCTGCGACTCTCACAAAGAACGCAACTGTACTGCAGGTACTGAGCAGATGAGACAAATTAAAATCATCTGTTTTCACTATTCATCTCAACCCGCTTACATAATCCTGGGCCAACTTTTAAAAGGAGGATTCGCTGAACTTCCTCTTCCTTAGTTCTTGGTAAATAGTGAATCACAGAGTGCTTACTGCTAAGGAAGACAAATGTCTCCACAACCCGGAGAGCACGATGTGACATGGAACAAGTGAGAGTGACATGGTCCGCCAAGAAATCCCTGTGAACAGAAAGTTTATGGGTTTGCCCTCAGCTGCTATCTTTCTGGGACCACTGGCTGGTGAGACCTGGGAGGTAACCCCTGGGGTAATAGTTTCCACACGGTGGGAAAAATTCTCCAGGCAATATTCAGTTCAGATGTCCTTTTCTCTCCAAGACTCAGGGTGGTCTCTGAAAGCCTTTCCATAGTTGTGTGGAGAGGAAAAGAAGGTATTTTGTAACAGGCAAGTGGCAGCAATTCCACATTGGAGAGTGGGCCCTGGAGACAAGCCAGGCTCTCCTCAGTCTTGCATTTGCCTGAGTCTGTGCATTCACAAGTAGGACTCGAAATAGCTTGAGTTATATAAAGAAGGCTGATGAAGACTCTGAACTTTAATGTGTGATGCTGTGAAATCATAGAAGACACTAGCGATTCTCCAAATCAATCTCAGAGAACGTCACTCGTAGAGGGATATGGAGCATAAGAAATGTCCTGCCCTGTTCTGGGAAGATAAAGAGCAAGATCATGAAAGAAAGGCTGTGTCTGGCCACGTGTTTCCTCAGTCCCCCTGGTGAGGAAAGATCAGCAATAATGCAGCAGTCTACCCTCTAGTTCCCTCTGCAGTCTAATTGTTGTTAGTTATTGTGAGTCTGGACTGTTTTGGGTAAGCAAGATGCTAACCAACTATACATCCCGTGCTGCACTGTGCCAGGCTATCAATACACAAGGGTGACCGTGGGTGCCTATGCATTTGTGTATATATGTGTACACATAATTTCCTTTACCAATCTAATAAAAAATGCCATCTGGATCTGCTACAGTGAGCCGCACCAAACAGCACTCCACAAACACACCTCCAATGGGGCAAATTCCTCTCTGGATGTGCCAGATGAGCACCCACAAGTCTGTGCTTGTTAAAGAGATTCACGGAATATTTGAGGACTGGAACAGACACCAAGCCTAAGGCCTTTTTTTAAATTTTTTTTTATTTTTTATTTTATTTTTAATAGGCAAGGATTCTGAGGCCAGAAGGACTTCCCAAGGCACAGAAGGTTACGCCTGCAGCTAGAACCCCTGACCTCAAGAGCATCCTCCAAATTTTGGAAGAAACCAGAAGGAACTGATGTTATTTTTCAGCAGATGATATTGTGCCATGCAAACAAACATGTTATTACCCCACCCCAAAGACTTGTATTTCCCAACCTGACACATGTACCCTGCACATCAAACAAGCAGGACAAAGAGGCCAAGGCCCTTACTTAGAGCTTTGCTCTCATTCATTTATTTCCCATTGATCAAGGGAGAATGACAGAGCCATCACTCACTTTATCTTCAGCCCACCCAGGAGACCACAAATCTGAATAGACAGATGGTGAGAGGAGACAGTTTGGAAAAAAGCACGATGGAGGCTGAAGTACCTTAGTATCTAGTTAGGCACATCTGTGGCCTGACCACTTCATTAGCTCTCGGGAGGAGTCCAAAGCCCATGTTCCTTCCTGTCTTTCTAGTCACAGGTAAATGCTACTACGCTCCGCACGGTTCCAATCATAAAACAGAGGGAAGTCTACTCTTTGTACTACTAGGAGATAAATACAGATCTCCTTTGAAAACCATATCACCATTTCTAAAGTCATGGAAGTAAAAAAAAAAAAAGTTATGGTCTTGAAGGATGGATAAAGAATAGAGGCATCTCTCACAAGGAGCAACACCCAAGCTGTTCTCTTAAACACAAGGACAAATTCTGGAAGTGCCAAGCAGGCTTCAGGAAGAGATATGAAATGTAGAGGAGTTGAAGTAAGGAGAGATGCGTGGGAACCCTGGTGTGATCACATGGCAGCTTGCCAGGCCCTTTGGCGAGTGGGAGTGTTTGAGGAACCACTTCCTGTTCTTCTACATTTCATCACTGCTGATGAAAGGAGGTGTTCTGTTGGAGAGATCCTCCAACTGACAACAACCAGGCACTGCCTTGTATGGAAACAGATGAAATCAACAAGAAAAAGAAAGGCAGCGTGCAGGCAATGGTGGCAACGCAGGTTATCCAGGGACACCAGTGACCACCGTGCATCAAGCTTCTCCTGACAGTACATTTGAACTCATTTGTTTTTGCAGAATTCTCTACCTAGCTCATTTCAAAGATACTTTTCTTATCTATGGAACTCCTGCATTTCCATTCTTCTCTTCCTGAGGACCCTGATTATTTCCTTCCATACAAGAAAATACAAGCCACAGTGTTAATTTTTTTAATTGGTAATTTAGTAAGTACTGACAACTTCTTTTATTTCAGGAATTGGAGTAAAACAATGGGATGATGATGAACAAGAAGATGGCAGACTCCGGTCCCCTGAGCTTCTGGCACAGTGGAAATGGGACTATGTCACACTCAGGAATAAAGCCAGGTGCTGTGCTTTCCTTCGTGGGCAAAGTAGTTGCTCACTTACTCTACTCAAAGTGCACACAGCAAGTAAGCGACGTAGGATCAGTCAGCATCCCCCTCATGCAGATGAATGAATAGTGATGTGAGAGGGTTTAGACTCTTGTGCTGAGTCACAGCTCATTCACGAACCCTTGGTATTCCTTGTTTGGCATCTATTTTTGTAGAATAGAAGCTCCATGACATCAAAATACCTTGACTCCTTCTTGTCCGTTGTGTCCTTAGCGTCTGGTTTACAGGGAGTGCTTAGAAACGTTTCCAGGGCAGGCCTAGCGTGTGACTCAGCCATGAAGAACTCGTCTAGCATTCTCCAGACCCTGAATTATATTTCTAGCACAGAAAAAATTATTTAAAAGTAAATATTTACAGAACAAATGCAAAAAAATGGTTCATAAAAATCCCCATTAGAAATGGTCTGGGTTATTTCCATATAAAGGGCAGCACATTTAAGAAATGCTATTTCTACCTATGTTAGTTGTGTTGTATCAGAACCACCCTAATTTTGCTTCTGATTTGTAAGATGTTCCTTTAACAGAGAAGCAGTCTGTTCTTCCACTTTGCTTGGCCACTGTATCCTCTGTCGTTAATACTTAAAGTGAAGCCTAAATTCCTCTCGTATTACTGCCTCCTGTCTACCTGTTTATTGATGCTGCTGTGTTTGGTCTCCATGAAGCTAACCCTAGTTCCTGAAATGAAAACCACCTCCCCTCAGCTTGGCTTTCAGAAGAATGACTCAAGGCTGGCTCCCACACCACCCTGGCATCAGAGCTCAGAAACCAGGAGTTTAAAAGAATTTTTTAAATGTTGGTATCTCAGTGAGAAGAAAACCCTCTGTGCATCTTGCCAGTGCTCAGGAGGAAACAGGGACGTCATAATAGTAAAGATGGTATTGTAGGTGAAGGTGATTTTGTTTATAAGCTCATATGCTGTGCAAGATCTGCCTTAAAGTATGGGTCAGGACACTCGCTCTCAGTTTCCTGCAAGCGGTTCTATGTTGTCACTGGACTCTTGTGTCTTGGCACAGCTTTAGAACAGCTGAGAGGCAGGGGGACTCTGAATCTGTGGAGTAATGACGCTCACACATGTTCCAACAGAATCAGAAAGGGTTGAGACGTTTGTTTGGAAATGAAATGAACTAAACAAAGGGGAAAACTCTCAGTCAGCAGTGTGTCTATTAAAAGATCTGTCAGCAAGTGGACAGAAAATGTTAGGACTGACAGCAAAATGACAGAAGCAACATTGTTATCATTGGGCACTGGGCTGAAGCTCTTGTGCATCAGCTATGTGGTTCTCACTGCAATTGCACACAAGGAGAATTACGATGCCCAGCAGGTCACTCACTTCAAAGATGTAGGTCTGATGGATGGCCTTAGAAGGATGGAGAGCAGGGAGAAATAGGAAGAGTGGACTGCTATTATTAGTCTCTTCTCACTTGACCTGAGATCCAGGTGAGTTGCTAGACACAGGAGGAGGGAATCTTTATGGATACCCCCTTGGATGATCTATCATTTCCTCCTTCTTCACGTGCATAGGAGAAGGGTCCAAGTGGGAGAGGCTAATATCCTCTTCATCAATATTTTACAGCAAAGGGGTTTCTATCCTCTTTTGCAGAGAACAGAAAGAACAGGATAGAGACTAACCTACAACACAGCATACTGCTTCCAGCTGGCAGAACTAGAGCAGTTGGACACTGTTGTTTGCCAGCCAAATCTTTGCTCTTTTTCCAGACAAATTAGGTTCCTTGCGCATGTGGGTATCTTCTCCTTTCCCATGGAACACATGGCCACGGTTCTTCTATCCATAGAGAGCATGGGGGTACACATGTTCACCCTGCTCACATTTCCTTCTTCTGCAGCTTCTGGATGCTCTTTTTTTTTTTTTTTCATTTCAGGTGGTCTATGGAGCTATGCATTCATCCCCCCCCCCATCTGTGGAGCATAGCAAGGAAATCAAAAGGTACCAGCTCACCTCAAAGGGGTTCTCCTTCTTAGGGTTTTTTTTTTAAGCTGAAAATGCCATCTCTGCTTTAAGAACTGGGGCTGGAGCTGAGGGTCCGTATGGAGAAGATGGTTTGCTCATTTCTTTCCCATGTTAGAGAAGCAACACTTGATTCTCCATGGGACACAGTACTGAGTCCTCATTGTGGTTTTCCTAGCTTCAATTCAGAGGCAGAGGGGCAGGGCCATGCCAGGGAATTGTCAATGTCAGCAGTCTTTTCCTGAGTGAAGACCTAAACTCAGGAGGAGGAGAGGCAGCAGGAATGACTTATTTTGTAATTCACCCTAAGGTCTGGGCTAACCAGAGTGTAGGCCATAAAAGAACTGAAGACATCATGTTCTCTGTGGCCCTTTCTAGAGGTCTCTATAGAAGGAAAAGTGTCCCTGAAGCAAGGGAAGGGCCTGAGGAGGGCTAGTTAGTCAGCCACTTAGAGACAAGAACTGCATTCCCCATGTATTACAACAATGAATCTTTCCACACATCAAAGAAGGCCTGATGGGCCACACTGAGGTTTTCTGTTGCACGAAGGGTTCTTCAATTCCACCTCTTCACTCGTAGGGAATTTGAAAGAAGAAAGGAACAATAGCAAAAGCTTTAGTGTTCTCTAAAGGAAAAGGTTAGGTATAAAAACACCCTGATTCGTGAGTCTTTGATGGGGCAATCACCTCTCTTGCCTGCTAGACACTAATGGAGATATGAATGGGTCTTTCCTGCTTCCTGTGGCCCTTTCCCAATGCCTTGTTTCTCTTTTAATTCCTCTGTCTCTTTTTTCCCTCTCTATTTCATCATTGTTTGCATTTTGGCCATTCTCCTGTTCCTTGATTCTCTTCTTCTTTCCATCCCCTCTTTCCTTCTCTAATTCAGAAAACAAAAACCCTCCATCTCACTATTGCAATGAATGCCCTGCACGATTACCTAGTGCCTCGCCGCAACACATAAAGAAGAGTCAGAACAGAGAGGAGAGGGAAAGAGGCTGCAGGGAGGAGTCAGAACGAGGCTAGAACATCACCCCGCGCAGGCTTGCAGGGCTGGCCAACCAGTTCTGAACCGTCCTTCCAGAGGTATTGTGGAGCTGGGAGCAGGAAGGGAGACTGCTGCTTGAGTCTGTGTAAGCAAAACAAGACGTGCAACAGACAAAGCAGGCTGGAGTCTGCAGTAGCACGAAGACCAGAGAAAGGTCGTATTTCAGTGCTCTGACCTAGAATGCGCTCCAGAAACAACACAACACAAAACAAAACCCCCACAAAATAAAACAACCAAGCAAGCAAGCAAGCAAGCAAACAAACAAACACCTTAGGGCTCCGAAGGGCTCAACATTATGATATTGACTTAGATCTTTTAGTAAACGGTGCAGGATTTCTTCCTCTTCAAGTCCCAGGAATTTTTTTTCAGAATCTCCTTGCGTGGAGACTATTACAAAGTAGCATGTGGGCTTCAAGTGGAATTAGAATAAACTGCAGCTTTCTGCTAGATTCTTCAAGAGCTCTTTGCTTTTTAAAAAATAGCAGCCAACGTGTAATTGAATGCCAAGATTTGTCTGGATTACAAGCCCGTCATCTTGAAAAGATTCAGGTGTGGTGTCGAATTTTGGAGAAATAATGTCCCTCTTCCTATCATGTGACTTTGTCCTGTAAGAAAGGCGATTATCCACTTGGAGCATGTGATACTGGGCAGAGCGGTGCTGGGGAGTGTGTACTGGTTTCCTAGTCATTCTTAAATTAAGGCTCTGCAATCTGTTACATAAATCTCTATTTTCTTATTTTAGGTTCAGCCAGCATTTTGCTAGTGAATAAATCAGACATCCAGATGTCATCTCTCCCTGACTAGATATAAATCACAACCACAAGGCTCATTAGGCTTGCCAAAACTGCTTCACATGTCAACAAAATCTAATGCTACTGCCCAGGATTTGTCCCTCAACACTCCCAGCCCCCTACCGAGGAAGAGACAGATCATTCACCACAGGGGAGGGCATCAGAAAATACTCCTGCCAGGCACACGGATGAGCAGTGAAACCCTCCTCCAGACTGATGGGATTCAGAGGACCAGGAGCATCCCTTGCTCAGGGGCAGGAAGAATAGCTTCCGGGACACTGTTTTCTCTTCCGATGAGAGAGGTTGTAACTGAGCAGCGCCGCTGGCCAATTGCTTCACAGGACTGCAAGTAGAAACTGAGTGGAGTTTGTCGTTAGCAACCCTCATCATCTTCTATATTAGGGAAGGCTGCCCTGCAGGGAGGAAGCCCACACACCAGAGCCTTCACGGATGTTCGCTTCTTACATCTCTCCCTCTTGAGAGTGGTGCTCTAACCCTGGGCAGCTGTGTTACCAGGAAAAAGGAGCAGAGCCTGCCCAGGTTTGCTGAACATGGTTTCTGTGTGAGGCCCAGGCAGATGGACATACATTTTACTTCGGAGCTCAGGAGAGGAAATGAGCACGTGGACCAGCTCTGCCTCGGCGGGCAGACTCTTCCTCATCTTCCCTCTCAGAGGCTACTCACTTCTGGGTGCTTTGGCATAACTTTTTTTTTTCCCTTCTCTGCCTTTGGCGTACTGGGGAATCTATCTCAGTATTAGGCTGTACAAACAGTACCTCTTAGACATTTAATAATCAATAAGAGTTAAAATGTAGGGAGACCTCCGTTTGCAGAGGACTGGGTTTGGTTTTCAACACCATGTGAATCACAACTCCTTCTAATTCTAGTTCCAGGGGATCTGATGCCCTCTTCTGGCTACCATGGGCAATTGCATTCATGCAGTGCACATACAGACATGCAGGCACATACAGCTAAATGAAAATGTGTTAGAGGGCCTAGGAATGAATAAAATATGGTGGGCAATAAACTATTTCCAAATGGGCTTAGTGAAATTTTTTCTTCTTCTTTTTCATTGATTTATTTATCTGTTCATTTCATATCTCAATTGCAACCCCACTACTTTCTCTCCTCCCAGTCCCACCCTCTTACCCACTTCCTATATTCCCACCTCGGCACAGCAAATTGCAGCAGGACTAAGTGCCTCCTCTTTCAATGAGGCTAAATAAACAGGATCCAGAGGGACGGACCCACTTGAGGACCAAACAGCCCATTAGCTTCATATGTATAGGGGGCCTGGGACCAGTCTATGCATGCTCTTTAGTTGGTTATTAGTTTCTATGAACACCCATGGGCTCAGGTTCATTGGCTATGTAGGTCTTCTTGTGGTGCCCATCCCCCCTTCAGTCCCCTCAATCCTTCCCCTAAAACTATTCCACAGGACTCCCTGAGCTCTGCCTAATGGTTGGCTGTGGGTTTCTGTATGTTTCCATTATCTGCTGGATGAAACCTCTCATATGACAGTTATGTTAGGTTCCTGTCTATAAGGATAGCAGAGCATCATTAACATTGTCATGAGTTGAGTTTCCCCCATGGGGTTGGTCTTAATTTGGGCCAGTCATTGGCCCAATCTTTCTTCCATAGTTCTACCTTAAAACACAACTATATGACTCCTGGTCATATATCCAAAATATGCTTCACCAAATCACAAAGACTTTGCCCAACTTTATGCATAAGAGCTTTATTCATAATAGCCAGAAACTGGAAACAATCCAGATGTCCATCAACCAAAAAAAAAAAAAAAAAAAAAAAAAAAAAAATGGATAAAGAAACTGTGGTACATTTACAATGGAAGACTACTCACTATTAAAAACAAAGACATCGTGAAACTTGCAGGCAAATGGATGTAACTAGACAAGTGAGGTAATCCAGATCCAGAAAAACACACATTGGTATGTACTCATTCATAAATGGATATTAGCCATATAGTACATGATAGCCACGCTACAATCTATAGACCCAAAGAAGCTAAGTAACAAGAAGAACCCAAGGGAGGATGTTTGAGTCCTACAAAGAAGGGGAAATAAAATAGAAGTAGAGGGAGAGAGGGAACTGGGTGAGAGAAGGGATGGAAAGTGGGATGGTGGGAGAATCATGTGTGGCAAGAGTGGGGACGTCTGTGAGAGAGCTAGGAGAGAGAAAGGAAATTAGTATTGGGGCCTCTCTGGGACAAGCTGGAGATCTGGGATTGGGGAAGCGCCTATGAAGATATGGGGGTGACCCTAGTTGACTAAGACTTCTAGCAGCAGCAGCAGGAGATACTGAGACTGAAATGGCCACATCTTGTAGCCAGGCAGGACTTCTAGAGGAGGGAGGGACACACAAAACCCTCGACCCAAAATTTGTCCTGCCTACAATGTGTACAAAATATTTTCCACAGTGATATACATATGGAAGAAGAAATATGTAACCTACCAATGTTTAACATGAGAGAAATAAAAATTTTTTGATGAGTAATAAACAGCAAGACTTTAAGTTCAAGTTTCCTACCTTAAAATGAGTTTCCTAAGTAGGGAAAGACATATTTCTGTCTTTATCTAACATCTGTGATGAAATACATGCAACTGTGGCTCAAACAGCCAATTAGAAAGGTCCACCACATCTGTTGGGGATCTAGAAACATCCACCACATCTGTTGGGGATCTAGAAACATCCACCACATCTGTCAGGGATCCTTGTTACATTACTCATGCTTCAGGGCCTTAAGGGAGGTAAGGGAAGCCGGTCAGTGTTGTCTTGTCTCTGGGTTAAATGCCCTGATTGTAGCTTTCTTTAAATGTGTGTAAGTGGTTCTTTAAGATTGAGCAGCTGATCAATGCTTTCCCTCTCACAAGGATTTTAGTAAACAGGTTAATCCATTAGTGCAGGGTTGTCAAAGGAGACTGAGGGAATTAAGGGATGATCAACACATAAATCAGAGAAATACTGACTTGAAGCACAGGATAAGATTGCATGCAACTCTAGTGAGAAAATTGTTTCAAAGGGCATTTTCTTGCTCTTCAGTAACCTTATCATAAAATGCTACCATTATAGATTTACCAGTTTGGTAAAAAGAGAATCTTCATACTTTTCAAGGAATACATTTGGGGGGAGGGGGGCGTGGTGGTGAGACAAGTCATATTATCGCCAAATCTTGCCTTTATAAATTCTTGACATTTTTTTCATGAATCATAACAAAATATAATTCCATTTACTGGATAATCCCAAGATCACAAGGCTGTGATCTTCCTCCTTCAAGTGTTCTCTGTTGCAGTTGGTGTAAATAATTCCTTTCACTGGTGGTGTTTTCTCCCTCGACTGTGGGCATTGGTAGGACAATGGGAGACTTGTTCACCACAACATTTTCAATACCTAAAATGATAGCTAACATATACTGAGCTCCGAACACTCAGACTTGTTCACCACAACATTTTCAACACCTAAAGTGATAGCTAACATATACTGAGCTCCGAACACTCATTGGACATTTGGAGGGATGCATAGAACCAACGCATCTTCAGTGCCGTTGAGGCCTAAGTAGAAATTATTGTGCCATGATATCCTGGCATTCTAGTTTGCTCTCTGTTACTATAATAAAAACACTCTGACAAATGTGATTTGGGAAGGAAAGGGTTTATTTCAGCTTGTGCTTTCAGGCCACCCACAATCCATCACTGGAGGAAGGCAGGGCAGGGGCTGAAGCAGGAATTGAAACAGAAGCCGTGGAGAAATGCTAGCGTCCCTCTAGGTCACTGGCTCACAGTTTTCTTACACAACCCAGGATCCACTGCCTAGGGACAGTGTCGCCCCATCTATCAATCATCAATCAATCAATGGTTCACAGCCACAGCCACATGTCAGTGGGATTGAGGCAGTTCTTCAATTGAGGGGCTCTCTTTTGAGGTAACTCCTGGTGTGACAAGTTGACAATAAACCTAACTAGTACACCTGGGTATGAACCTGCAGATTTACTAGATAGTTTTCTAAACTGCATCGATGCTGTTTGAAAACTTACGAATTATATATTTCATTAAGAACACCAAGGGTTCATAAAATAGAGCATTTGTCAAGAGTTTAACTAACTGATTTTTAAAAAACAATTATTAAAACTTAGACAACTAGAGGACAAACAGGCTTAAACACCTAGGAGAGCCTGTAGGCATTCTTCAAAGATACTAACTTATGAGGCTGTATTTTTTGTCCCAGTAAGTCTCAGAAAGCCAAGGACCCTCATAGGATTTTAGCAACTCGCCTGGCCACTAGTTAAGGGTAGAAATGATGACTTTTCTTTTATGCAACTGGAAACTAACCAACCAACCAAAACAAATACACACATGCACACATATGCACACACACACACACACATACACACACACACGCAGATGCATGCACATGCACATACCCTCAATGTAGTATTGGTTGAGTTATAGTGCTAAGAACACACTAGTCAGTTGAAGAGTTTTAAAGAGTGACAGTTTAGTTAGGCTCACAGTATAGAAGAAATGGCTTGCCTGACACACATTACTTTGCTGCCCCCTGTCCCCAGGTGCTTTAGGGAGGAGTATATTGCAGAGGTTTTCTAAAATCTGAAAGTGAGGAATTGTGGCTGTTCCCGCGGACTTACTTACAAATTAATATTCTTGAGCTTGAGCATAAAAGAAGTATATCTAATTTGCTTTGTGACATTCACTAAAAATGAAATTACAGAGAAAAAAGTGAGGAACACATTTTAAAATGTTTGCCTTATTACTATATGAAAGTAAGGCTGTCATTAAACCCTAAATGTTCACAAGAAATATGACAGAGTGTGATGTGGCAGCTAAATTTTATTGAGCACTCTCAACAGTAAGATTCTAGGTAAGCAGATATTAAATCCAGAATTGAATAAAGTATAAGATGGAGTATAAGGCCCTTGTGATAACAATATTAGAAAAGCATTTTTACACAAAAAATTGACAAAATTAATCACAAAATGTTAAACAAAATGAAACACTAAAAAGTGAAGCAAATTTGATTCTGTCAAATGTAGTTCTCTTGAGAGGTGGATTTTCTGGTGCACATAACACGGAGTATGCCAACAGAGATTCTTACAACCAGGGATCTCATAGGAGAAAAGCAAGAATGAACTAGTCATGCAATGGTAAAACTGGCTACAACTAGTCATACACCTTAGTAAAACCAACTAGCCACCTTTTGGAAGATGTCTCCAGAATGTGAGGTCTTAGATACCTCAAATTGATCCTACACGATAACTTTGTATCTGGTGTTGATTATAAAATAGAGATTAAAAATTCTAAAAAGAAAAAGAAAATTAATAACATAAAAAAATAGACCCAGGAAGCCTGGGAAGTTATCAGGGGCCCAGGCTCATCCAGTCTTCTTGCTCTGTGATTGTCATTTGGCTTCTATCTCATATTCACATACTTAGCCAGCAAAACAGACAGTCTAAGCCTTTTCAAAATTGTATGTAGCAATATATCTCCCCTCCCTATTGGCTAGCACCTAATCATGTAGCCACACCTAACTGTAAGAAGGCTTAGATGGCTGGAGTTCAGTTGAAACTCAGAACAAAGCAGGAGAGAAAAGGCAGAAGAGGCGGCCAATAGATTCTGCTACTGACCTTGAGAGTGGGATGTGAACAGTTTTGAAACTGTTGACAGACAAGCTCAAGATGCGAGGTTGCTTAAATATAAGGCCAGCCTTGAGTCCTTACGAGGGTGTAACTGAAATGTCTCTCCACTCTGAATATGCTGCATCGTCTCTTCAGGCAGGCTTTATACTTCCGTGGCACAGCACCAAATAATTTGGCCATCCAGAGAAATGTATTTGGAAGCCGATTTCCTTGGTTCTTCATGACATTTGGTCCTAGTATACTTGTAGGCTCTTCTGTTCTCTTGCATTCATTCCTATGCAGTATCTGGACGGTGTGGAGGGCTTTCTGGTTCCAGCAAACAATCCACTAATCTCACGGAATAGCAACTTTTACACAGTGAAGCCTCTGCTTCTTCCATTGGCAATATTGCCTCCTCTAGGAGATTCCTGAGCTACCTGGCCTCCTTTCAGTCCTGCTATGTTCCAGAGAAGTCCAAGTATCTGTGTCTGTTACTGCAAGGGGTTCTAATCAGCAGTAGCAATGCTATCCATATACACCACCAGACATTTAATTCAACACATCGGTTGTATGTGGCGGACTCTAGAAATATGAATGAAACTAATCTGTGGTAGTATAAACTTAACAATGCACGTGGAGGACTCTAACAAAAAACAGCAGTAAAGGGACAATAACTTTAGAGCTTAAAAAGGTGAAAGGTTATAGCATAATGGCAACTGACAGAGCAGATCAATAACTTTGAATATAGCAATTCTTTTGAATAAGTTTTTATGAATGGAGTCACACATTGCATGTGAGAGATGAAGGAAGAGCACAAACATTAGGGCAAGCGTGTTTGATGCATCCTGTAGAGGGCATAGGATAGAAGGCATGAACCTACGGTACCCTTAGAGACCCTTGGGCTTCCTGAGTAGTGGAGATTTTCAATGACGAACTCAAGGATATTAATGTCAAGTGTGGCTTTATAGAGTCAAAAAGTTAATACTGACAAAGCTGGCTGTGAAACATCTCTACATTCCAACCCTTAAACCAGGAATCGCTCTGCCTTGTTGGCATTTGACAAGAAGAGATGAATAAAGGCAGCTTCCTGAAGGAGAAATGGCATAAGCAAATACGTGCCTGGAGAGGTGTGAGCTAGCTGGGCACAGGGTAGGCACATGGGAGACACTGGAAAGAGCCTCTTGGAATGAATTAAAAGCTGCATGTTTGCCCAACTGGAAGGCAGTTTCTCTATACCAGTCAGGATTAACCAGACTCGGGGTTCATTCCACTTTCACAGACCAGATGTTATAATGTGAAGGGACATGAAACAGGAACTGGTGGCTCCAGGCTGTCCCCAACTCTCTGCTAAGTATCTGGCTTCACATATTTTATCTCCCTAGTGTTTTTTTTTTTTTTTTTATGGAAGATGTATGGTCGCAAAATCATGACTAGGTGCTGATGCAAAGATGGTCCATGAGCTTAGTCCTTTTGGGGTTATCTTTGTCTTTTTCATTAATCTGGTGACCCATTACTGTAAAGCATGCCTTAATAAAATGAGGCAGGGTGACAGAGTTGAGAGCAGCAATGCGGGGCAAGTCATTGACTTTCTTATTTTCCATGTATGTGTGTGGCCTTGTCTTTCATGGGATAGGGATAGTTGCTGCAAAGCCTCCCTTGTGTCTGCAAGCCCACTTCCCCCTCCCATCTCACCCTCTTAGACTTGATTCTGCTCGGCAACTTGCAATGGATCAATGTCACATAAGTCTTAGATTGTAGTCTGTATTGCTCAACAACACATGCACACTTTAAACAAGCCCTCTGCATTCAGACCCTGGCCACAGCAGATAAGGAAATTTCTCAGGTGGTTTCTTAAGTCAGAGACACCTTTTCTTTTGATTACCTTCAAATCACAGCCATTTAAGGTATTCTGATGGAGATATGAATTGATGTTTATTGGCAGACAAGAAGGATTGAGATTCTAAAGCTGAGAAATGTGTGGTTCTTCCCTACTCACCTCCTTTGCATGTTTTGTACACTTAAATGTTGTTGTAGTCAATCTTTGTCAACCGGACTGATTTAGAATCACTTGAGTGCCAAATTTCTGGGTGATTCTGTGAGGATATTTCTAACATAATTTAAACGAGGAGAGAAGAGCCTCATGCATTTGGAAGCCATCATCCCAAGAGCCGTAGTAACAGGCAATAGAAAGTGATAACCAGAGGATGCTAATGGGCACCAGTATATATTTCTTTCAGTATGAAAGATTCTGCTTTCACAGCTAATGTCAGTGTTTCTGCTATGCTTTTCCTACCACTATGGACTCCATCCTCAAAATAACTCTTACACCCTGAAAAAGGGCAACTAATACAAATGATTTCCCAATAATTATTAAACATGGGGCTCGAGAGAATGTACAGTGTTTAAAGGGGCTTGCTGTGAAGTGATGAGGACCAGAGTTCAAATCGCAGCACCCACAAAAAGTAGCCACAACAGGGTATCCTCACAAATGTCTGTAAAGTCTCTTCTGAGGGTAGCATGGACCAGGAGAATGCTGGAACTTCCTGTCATCCAACTGAGTTGACAAAACTCCAGTCTCAGGTTCAGGGAGAAGATTCTGCCTCCAAGAAATAAGAGTGATGGAATACACCTGAAGCCCTCTTCTAATCTCTCCCTCCTTCTCTCTCTCTCTCTCTCTCTCTCTCTGTGTGTGTGTGTGTGTGTGTGTGTGTGTGTGTGTGTGTGTGTGTGCATATATGTGCAAATAAACCAAACAAGTCTTTGAAAAACTAATTAGTTGTAAGACTAACAAAGGAGAAGAAAAGGAAAGAACCAGGGAAAAATAACTAGTGAAAGAACTTATAACTGAGTTCCATGAGAAGACAGACTAATTTTCTAGAAGATATCAGACTCATCTTCAAGTGTCATGTGAGCAGTTTGGAGGAATTTATTTCAGGCCTGCTGACATGAGGGTATTTCTTTAGGAAAAAAATACATCATAACAACTCCAATGGTGATAAGTGATGTATGTTCCATTTCTGGGCTTTAGTGCAGATCTGATTGCAGCAATGTGCATTGTCCACGTTTCTAAAATTGGTCAGCCTAACAAACTGAAGTAATTGCAATCAAATGTAGCATAGGATAAGGTCGGCAAGTTAGACAGTAGGGAGAAAATCTGTGTAGGATTTTAAAAGGCAACCCTGCCATGTTGGAGTATCCCTTTTCCCCACACCCCGTTTGCCTCCCTTCTTCCCTGTCCCTCTGCATTTCTCCACACAATTCCATTATTTGAATTCAAGTCATAAAACAGTCCATTAAGCTTGCAAACGCTAAGGGAACAATGAGAATGTTCCTTTAGGAACAGAGACACAGCGGGCAACGCAAGCTGACCTAAGAGCAGGAAGTGACAGAGCAAATGAGAGCTTCCAAGGAGATCTTTGAAGCTCTAGAAAACACTCAAAGACTCTCTAGTTGTGTGTTTCTGAACAAAATGAAAACTTTCACAAAACATTTCTAGCAGCCTTCTGCATGCTGAGTTATTACCCTCTAGACTTCATTCCTTGGGTCTTTTCGTTTACTAGATAACTCAATGAAAATGATCAGATAGAATGAGATGGGTGTTGAAGGTCCCTTTGCAAGATAACAAAAATACCCACTTAATAGAATGGGAAGCCAATAGGACTGACTCCCTTTTGCACTTGAGGGGCGATGGTCCAAAGTGAGTGAATATGTCGTTAGTGTACAGAAAGATGGTGACTGTGAGGAGGTGACAGAGAATTTACACAGGTATCCTGATTTCAAGGCTGGTCATGATATTTATGAACTTTCAGAAGAGCATGCATTGATTAAAAACACCTAAGTTAGTTTTGACTAGTATCTTATTATTTTTAAGGCAGCTGGGTTAGACGTTACAGCACATTTCAGAGCCAAGGGGATCCTGTGGAACAATGTAGGCAACGCAAAAGACGAAGTGAGAGCTGACTTGGGAGTAAACATTGGAGAGGCTTCCTGCCTCCACCAAGGATCCAATAACAACAGCTCCATATATTTGTTTTACTTCGTGAGGATTCCAATAAATGATGCTTTTGAACACAGTATTCTTTAATACAAATGAAAAAATGAAATTTGAGAACTTCAGAGGTACTTAGCAAAATACTGCAGTATATATAAGTTCCAGCTCTGTTGCCTGTGATTCACAGAGTGGACTCTTTGGCTTTCATGGACCTGTATCCTGAGCTATTTATTTAATCTGCATCTTGGTTCTTTGGTTTAGTTGATCAGGTAGGTACTGGAGGGAGGGGGAAATCTACCTCGAAGAGAATACTTTTTTGGTAGTCCATGCCAAAGCCAAATACTAACTTTGTACCCATTACTAAAAAAATATTTTAAATATAAAGATTTGGTAGAAAAGGAAGCTGTCATTTGAACCCTTCCTATTGGTCTCAACCAATAATATTTAGTTCTGGAGAGGACAGATCTTTGTCCTTTTGTTTAGTTGGTCATTTATGTGCATCAGGACCTATACTGTGGTATGATCCTGTCATACTATGCCACTATAGATATTTTAGATGATATTAAAAAGGGGGTGGACTGAAGAGGTGGTTCTGAATTTAAGACTACATACTGTTCTTGCAGAGAACCCAAGTTTGATTTCTAGAACCCATGTTAGGTGACTCACAACCATTTTTGTGATGCCATGCATGACCCATCTGGCCTTTTGGGTAGGATACTGTCACATGTGCACATACCCATCCACAAACCAACACACATATACATACTTTTAAGAACTAAGAAATATTTGAAAGAGAAATTAAGAGCAGAAATCTAAAGGTTACCATTGTATGGCCTACTGGATATTACCAGGTTTAAATTTTCATTGGATTTAGCACATCTATTCCAGTATACTGCTTCTGAAATGTACCCCTGAAGTGTTCTCAGAACCTATGTTACCATGTTTTTCATTCTTCATTAATGAGTAAAATAAAATTGTGTGAAGCACTGGTATGGTTTCTTTTTTTTTTTAACTTCTTATCGGTTCTTTTGAATTTCGCATCATGTTCCCCAATCCCACTCATCTCCTCTCCCCTTGTACCCACCCTTCACCCTTGAAACCTCCCCCTCAACAAAGAAATAAAATCTCATTGTAGAAGCTGTTCTTTTGTCCACACTTTTGCTTGCAAATGTTCGTTGCCGTGACACGTTGGTCTTGTAGAGGCCTCTGGCTTCTGATCCTCTATCTATACTGGAACCTCACTGGGACTCCTCTCAGATATGCTGTTGTTGTCCTGTGTCATGGAGATCTTGTAGGTTTGAATCTGTAGGACCAGCTCATACATGTACTCTGGCAGTTCATTAATGGGATAGATGTAGTTGGCCAACTCAAAGCCCTGGCTCTGGGCTGAGAGGTATCTGAGCTGGTCAGCTCACCAGTTCTCCTACTCTCCTACTTTTGGGCTCACTAGCCAGAGACCCCTGCCACCAGGGACAGGTCTACCCTGCTGCCCAATTGAGTTACAGGGTCTGCTTTCCCAAGTGTTGAAGCCAGTTAGGGACATGGCCAGGTCTCTCACTCTTATGACCCTGGGGCCAACTCTTCTGCCTACCATAGGGGGCAAGGGATGAAGGAGGGGAGGGAGAGCATCTTTCTCTCTATGGGCCACTACCCAGCAGACAAGAGGCAAGGCAAGCTCTTCCATACCCCCTACATCCAGGACTAGCTCTCCTGTGCTGCCAAGGTGAGGTGCAGGACCTATTTCCTGTAGTGCTGCAGCAGGTGATGGTCTGGGCCAGCCCTCCTACTCTGATAACCTCAGGGGCCAGCTCTTCTGCCTGCTGTAAGGGAAGGGAAGGGAAGGGGTTGGGGCTTCATCTCATTTCTCACTCACCCATGTGACCACATGGCAGACAAGCAAGGGGGCCAGCTATGTCATGCTCACATTCTCTGGCCAGTCACCTGCTCCCCTGCCATCAGGGTCAGCTCTTCTGTGCTGCCCAGATGAGGCACAGTGGTATGGTTAATAAATCTTTGTAAAAATTCTGAATTTATTTATTCCTTAACCCTGGAATTGATGGGATTAGAAGCTAGGACTTTTGGGAATTAATCAATCTATAATGACACAGCCTGATGAAAGGGATCAGGCCTCACTGCCTTTATAAAGGAGGCCCCAAAAGATGTTGCTATGGATATACATGTCCTTTCCAGAAAATGGATGTTCTAAAACCTCACTCTTGGGTTTTCTAGCCTCTAGAAGTGTGGGAGAGTATTTGTCTTCTGTGAGTCACCCATTTTGTGACGTTTTTAATACAGAATATGCTTCTAATATTTCAAAATTATTCTACTTTGAAACAATAAATTTTGAGATTGTTGTATTAATATCACAGTAGAATCACACCAACTCTGAGACAATTAAATAAACTACATAGTAAGAGGGTCTAAAGATATGGTTCAGTGGTGAAGAGCACTCACTGCTCTTCCAGAGGGCCAGGGTTCGATTCCTACCACCCACGTGTAAGTTCACAACTGTATATAACTCAGGTTGCAGGAGATTGGACACCTTTTTCTGGCCTCCATGCACACTAGACACACATGTGGTACGCAGAACCACATGCAGTCAAAACACTCATACATATAAAATAAAATAAAACAGTAAACTATATAGTAAGATAAGTAATGGTCATGAGGTCCTTAAGGTCAGTTACTTTTTTGGGGGGGGGCCTCCTCAAGTGAATTCAAAGTAGCAGCGGAACCTTTACTCTGTTTCATTTTGTTATTTCTCTTTTCCTGTTTCTCTGTATTCTTACTTTTGGTTTCTAGTCACAACTGTTGGCCTACCAATGCATGTTTATATCAAGGGCAGAGATTTATTCCATTGTAGACTCAGAGATGTGGTTAATAGTTATTAGATCAGCAAATTGACTGTGACTTTAAAAGGAATAGAGTCACTTGTAAAGACATTTGGGCACTATGACTTTCTATATTGTTTTCAGAGACCTCTGGTTACCAGGTTACTAGGTTGGACTCAACTGAATGCTCAGGAGAGCAATCTGTTCACAGAATATAGCTTGTACAGAATTAGTAACACAATGCCTATTGGAGACAGTGATAACTGAGTCTCTGATCATCTAATTATGCCTCGATGGTCAGTAGTAAAGGGTTACTTTGTTTATTATTATTATTTAATTAATTTATTGATTACATCTCAATTGTTATCCCATACCTTGTATCCTCCCATTCCTTCCTCCCTCCTGCTTTCACCCTATTTCCCCTCCCCTATGCCTGTAACCGAGGGGGACCTCCTCCCCCATTATATGCTCATAGGCTATCAAATCTCATCTTGGTAGCCTGCTTATCCTTCCTCTGAGTGCCACCAGGCCTCCCCACCAAGGGCACGTGGTCAAATATGGGCCACTAGAGTTCGTGTCAGAGTCAGTCCCTGCTCTCCATTCAACTGTGGAGAATGTCCTGTCCATTTGCTAGATCTGAATGGGGGTTCAATGTTTACTGCACATTTTGTCCTTGGTTGGTGCAGTAGTTTGAGCAGAACCACTGGGCCCAGATCCGCCTGTCATAATGTTCTTCTTGTAGGTTTCTAGGACCCCCTGGATCCTTCTATTTCCCCATTCTCCCATACTTCTTTCACCTCGATTCCCAGTAGGATGTCCTCACATCTATCTCCATTTCCTGGTAAGTGAAATCTTTCATGGGACCTGCCCCTTGGGCTAATGTCCAATTATAAGTGAGTATATACCATTTGAGTCTTTTTGCTTCTGAGTTAAGTCACTCATTATGATCATTTCTAGTTCCCTCCGTTTGTCCACAAATTTCAGGATTTCCTTCTTTTTAATAGCTGAATAGTATTCCATAATGTAAATGTACCAAGTTTCTTTATCCATTCTTCTACTGAGGGACACTTAGGCTGTTTCCAGGTTCTGGCTATTATGAATAAGGCCACTATGAAAATGGTTGAGCATATGTCCTTGTTGTATGCTTGAGCATCTTCTGGGTATGTTCCAAGAGTGGAATAGCTGGGTCCTGAGGAAGCCATATTTCCAGTTTTCTGAGATAGCACCAGATAGATTTCCAAAGTGGCTGTACAAGTTTGCATTCATACCAGCAATGAAGGAGTGTTTCTCTTTCTCCACATCCTTGCCAGCATGTGGTGTCCCTTGAATTTTTTATCTTTGCCATTCTGATGGGAGTATGATGGAATCTCAGAGTCTTTTTGATTTGGATTTCTCTGATGACTAAAGACGTTGAACCATTCAAACTGTAAAATAGAGCAACAGTAATTAAAACAGCATGGTACTGGCACAGCAATAGGCTGGTTGATCAATAGAATTGAATCGAACACCCAGAATTGAATGCACAGACATATGGGCGCTTGATTTTTTTTATGAAGAAGCCAAATCTATTCAATGGAAAAAGAATAGCATATTTAAGAAATGATGCTGGTCTAACTGGATGTCTACATGTAGAAGAATGCAATTAGATCCATATTTGTCACCATGCACAAAACTCAAGTCCAAATGGATTAGAGGCCTCAACATAAAACCAGAGACACTAAATCGGTTAGAAGATAAAGTGGGAAAGAGTCTGGAACACACTGGCCCAGGAGACAACTTCCTGAACAGAACACCAACAGCCCAGGCTTAATGTCAAAAATCAATAAATGGGACCTCATGAGGCTGAGAAGTTTCTTTAAAGCAGAAGACACTGTCAACAGAACAAACCGACAGCCCACAGACTGGAAAAAGATCTTCACCAACCCTACATCTGGAAAAGGGCTAATATCCAAAATATATAAAGAACTCAAGAAACTGAACACCACCAAACCCAATAACCCAATTGAGAAATGGGGCTCAGAACTAAACAGAGAATTCTCAACAGAGGAATATCAAATGGCTGAAAGGGTTACTTTGATCAAGTGAGATACAATAGATAAATATAAATGATTGATCTTTTGTTTGTCTGAATTTTGTTAAGCAAACACCATAAAAATGTTTTGTTTCATTACATAGAAAAATGGTCCTTTGAGATATAGACAGGAAAAATTTTATGTAATCTCATTTGCCTAAGAGCCTAACCTGTTTGACCAATAAAAGGCCTTTACACTTGGGCAGGGCAAATGGGATAGGCATGGCTAAGGGTCCTAGGCTTGGGGAGACAGAGGGAATCTTGGGAAGAAGGAGACTGGAGGGGAGGAAAGGAAAGAAGGAGGATGTATCATGGGTTAAGTGGAGGAGAAGCACATGGCTGGCGAGGATGGAGACTTGGCCCAGATGAAGATAATTAGCAAATATTTGGGATTATGGATGGGAAGTAACTTGATAGAAGTTATTAGAAGCAGATGGCATGGGATTCTGGCAGGTGTCCCATACCTGCCCCACTATGGGAAGTAGTTTAGGGGATTAATATCTACCCTGCTTCAGGTTAACTAAGGCTATTTTAAAATATAACAGTTGTCTGTGTCTTGATTGATTGCTAGTGGGTTAGAGAATAATGTAATAATAATTCTAGGCCTAATAATAAACATTATTAGGCCATACTGGTAAATGAACCACCACATCCACAGTCTTTGCAAATTCAAACACATTAACATTTCATTCCCTTTAAAATATCCAATGTCTTTTAGAAGGCAAAATCTTTTACAATTCAAAGTCTCTCAACTGTAGGCTCCAGTAAAAATACTTTTGTACTTCAAGAAGGAAAAAGTCCAGGACACAGTTGCAATCAAATCAAATAAAAAATCAAACTCTATAACCATACAATATTTGGGGTCCACTCAAGATCTTCTGGACTCCTCCAAAGGCTCAGCCTTCTGTAGCACACACAGCTATGTCTGGCTCCACTCCAATACTGCTGCTGTTCTTAATGGTCATCCCGTGGTATTAGCATCTGCAAAATACTGGGGTTTTATGCTTCAACTGGGCTGTGCTTTCACAAATAGCATCTCACAGGCTCTCTTCATGATGCTGAGCCTCAAATTCTCTGCATGACCTATCAGTCTTGGACCTTCAACTGCCACTAAGGCTGCACCTTCACCAATGGCCACTCCTGGCCTCTCCGAGTCCCAAGCTTCAGCTGCTCTCCATGACACCTTAATGGTTTCAAAACTTGGGGTGACTCTTACACAGTATCAAGTCTAGCTACTGACATGAGGCACAACCTTGGCTCTCTCTGGAACACAGATTCTCTGTGATCTCAGAAAACACTTCCCAGAAGATTTCACCTCATTGATGCTGGTCTCTTCTTAATTACTGCTGGTTTCTTAGCTCCAGCTAACCAGCATCAATTATCCCAGTAAGGTAAAAATTTCACTTCAGTAGTTCTGGTATCCTGTTAACCACAGCTCATTCTTCAGCCACAGCAAACAAGAAGCACAGGATCTTAAATCAGCTCTAATAGAGTCCTAAATCTTCCCTCTGAAATTTCACAAGCCAGGCCCCCATCTTCTGGGGGCTTTCAACATTCTTATCTTCCAAGCTCCTACAGAACATCTTAATGAGCTCTCAAAACTCAATGGGTCTTCTAGCCTGGAGTCCAAAGTCCTCCCACTATCCTTCCCAAACATGGACAGGTCTGTCACAGCAATATGTTGGCACCAACTTGTTTTAGTTAGGGTTTCTATTGTTGCAACAAAAACATCATTACAAAAATACAAGTTGGGGAGGAAAGAATTTACTTGGTTTACACTTCCACATCACAATCCATCATTGGAGGAAGTCAGCACAGGATCTTAAGCAAGGTAGGAACCTGGAGGCAGGAGCTGATGCAGAGGTCATGGAGGGTGTTGCTTACTGGCTTGCTTCCCCTGCTTTGCTCAGTCTTTATTATAGAACCCAAGACTATATGCCCAGAGATGACACCACCTACAATGGGCTGAGCCTTCCCTCATTGATCACTAATGGATACAAACTCCCTATAGCTGCATCTTGGAGGCATTTTCTCAACTGAGGCTCCTTTCTCTGTGCTGACTCTAGCTTATGTCAAGTTGACACAAAAACTCTGCCAGGACACTATTCTTGCTTTTACCTCATGTCTAAAAAAAAACCATTATTGTTCCATAGATTTTGTCCAGTGCCCTATTGTTTAAAATGAGGAGGTGAATCCTGTCCCTGTCCCTCCACTATGATCAGAAGAGGAACATTTTGATTTTGACATGTTCATGTGTTGAAGTGTTTTGGTAAAACAAGACTGGTGTTCTTCTTAGTTTTACCTTTAGAATATTCAATCTGTAACAAAAACTAAAATAGCTATTCTACACTCATTGGGTAAATTTTGCCTAAAAATGGGATATAATTATACCAGCAAGGTTATTTTCTGTGGTTCTCATTGACTTTGCAATGTCCTTGTCTTTTAAACAAGTAACAAATGTTTATCAGTTGTGAATTCTTATATTTCTCTGTATAACCTTGGCTGCCTTGTACTTACTTTATAGACCAGGCTGTTTTCAAACGCACACGGATCTGCCTGCCTCTGCCTCCCCAAGTCCTGGGATTCTGTTGTTATTATTAATCAGTTCAATATTGCATGCACTTCATGGAAAAGCTATTAAGTAAGTTCTGGGGCTTTCTTGCTTAAGTCTGTCTATCAGTCTGTCTGTATGTCTATCTATCTATTTATTTGCTTTAGTATTTGTGGGCAGGATGAAGGCATTGTGGCAAGGTTTAGCAGCAAACACATTTACTTGCTGAACCATCTTGTTTGCTCATAAATATGTTTTATACGTTGTCTGTTTTAACAAGATTCATTAGAAGGTCTTAAAAATTTGTCAGTCTATAATAAGTTTTGACCTTGAATAGAAGCAATAATCCAGTGAAGGTAACAGAGTTACACGTTTTATTTACTTTCACAGAAAATTTTATTATTTTTCCATGACAATAGTACTGACCTCCTAATGACTTAATATCTATGCAGCCTTAATTAGTGTCAACAAGTTGCTTTGACTTTCCTCTCACTCTTTATTGAAGGCATAAATTTGGTTGTCAATGAAAGATAGATTGAGAACTTCTTAGGTTTCTTTTTTGAAACAGGGTTTCTTTGTATAACAGCGCTGGCTGTCCTAGACTTGCTTTGTAGACGAGGCTGGGCTCGAACTCACAGAGATTCACCTGCCTCTGGGATTAAAGGTGTGCACCACCATGCCTGGCCCTAAACTATATATACTAAATGTTATGAATTGAATTATCACTCTTCCCATTCATATCTTGTAGTCCTAGACTAACAGGATGTGTTTGGAAATGGGGTCTTTAAGGACATGTGGCAAAGAAAGGCCATTATTGGGAGCCCCAAAGCAGCATAACTGTTGTCCTTACAGAAAGATATTAGGCTGCAGGTATCAAAGAAAGACTGTATGAACATAGAGAAAAAGATCTCAGAAGACACTTACCTTGTTCACTCCTTGATCTAGGACTTCCCGTCTTGAGTAATGTCAGGAAATAAATATTTATCGTTTAAACCACCAATCTGTGGGGTTTTGATAAAACAGCCTCAAAAATGTCTATGTCTAACTATGGCCTTACAATGTGGACGTTGGATCTGACACAGCTCAGACAATGCTGACAAAGAATTTTCAGAACTCTTATCAATCCTGAGTAAGTTGATTTTATGAAAGCAGCTACCAGCAGAAGATCTAGCAGGAAAATATTTATTAACTTGGACTGAAAAGAAGGGAGATCAATTGTTCTCTTTTCCTTTGAAATATTGATATTGTTTTAATGTATCATATTTAAATAGATATCCCTCAAACTCAAATATCTCTGTGTCTTTGTCTCTGTCTCTGTCTCTGTCTCTCTCTTAACTTTGTATGAAATACTTTTGAGGCTTGATATAAAACATTCTTTGAATGCTATTGTTTCCTCCCTGACATCTCAGAATGCAAAAATAAATATTTTTATTAGGTCTCCTTACTTTTCATGTCAGAATAACTATTTGCATAATTTCAACAAGAGTCTGACCTCCTTTTCAACAGGATATATTTAGACAAATCTATTGTGCAACAAAAACTTTACTTGAAATGGCATGAGAATTTACTTTTCTGAGTGCCTTTGTTGATTGACCAGAACTAGGGATCAAGACTTTAATTCCTATGTGGAATTGGTGCCAATGAAGCATAGTAAGGACGCCAGCTGCTTGAGCTCTGGAGAGACGGTGATGCTCAAAGCTCCTACAGGCCTGCACTGGACACACGCTAGTCGTAAAAAGTAAATGCCTACTGGTTTAGTATTATTGTAACTGAGAAAATGAAAACAATATTTTTAAAAGGAGGTATAAAAATGAAATATTTTTTCCATGAAATTGTATGATCCTAGAAAGGGTTTGTTAGTATATAAAAGAAGTGATTAAACAACAGTTTCGAATGTGACCTTACATCATCTTTGTTTGTTTCTAACCATCAGATGTGTGACGGTGGAAAAAAAAAAAACATTTTCTTTGTACCCAAGGTGCTGGGCTACCCCAGCAGGGTTCACTCTTGAACTCCGTGAAAACAATGAGGAGGATGGATTTGCCCATGGGACTCCTCCATGGATAGAAGGTCTGAAAGAGAAGAGATGAGATGTTCCAAAGAGTCAAAGGCAGCACGGCTAGTGCATGGGTTATTTTCACACACCTGACACACAGGACAGACTGCTAGAGCTGAAAGCATGTCATGGAAAAAGGGCAGGGGTGGAGCACAGCAGAGGTTTAACAAATGCTAAGAGGGAGACTAAGAAGGCCTGTTGGAAAGATAAGCTTAATGTTGTATGATGGGTAAAGACATAGAGGTTGCAGAATAGAAAAAGCAAAATGTGTGTGCAGCTGTCAGAGGAATAGTGTGGCTCTAGGTAAGTGTTAACAATTTCAGTTTTAAACAACAGCTAGAACTCTGTGCAATGACTAAGCATGGAACAGAAAGTCTAGTAGGCTTGGAGGCTTAAAACAGTGGTTTTCAATCCTTTTTTGGGTTCAGCTGACCCTTTTACAGAGTTGCCTAAGACAATTAGAGAATATAGATATTTACACTAGGACTCAAAAGGTATTAAAATTATAGTTTATGAGGTAGCAACAAAATTAATTTTATGGTTGGTGTCACCACAGCATAAGGAACTCTATTAAAGCGTCACATCATTAGGAAGGATAAGAGGTCTTCAGAAATATAAAATTCTTTCTGTGAGTCTTGAATGGGCAGGACTTTGTCAAAGGGAAGAATGGAGAGTTTGAAAGATGTAGAGAGAAATAAGGAACTTGTCTCTCAAACATAGGGTACACAAGCATTAGACAATGGATCTTCTTCTTGGAGGAGCTCACTGGAGGCATAGGATCTCTAGCAAGGGCAGTGTTCAGTAAAGGCTAGGAGATGAAAGGGATAATTGAGGGGCTAGGAGAATTAACTAAGTATGGTTAATTGAGCTCCGGGGGCAGTGAAGAGTTAAGTTAGGAAGACAACCATAAGAGGCTGAGTAAGAGAAGAGCCAGCTTTGAGTGACAGAAGAATAAAATGTTCAAAGGAGAGAGAGATGGTCAACAGAAAGGGCAAGGAGTGATAAAAGCATGGTGGGTTCAGTTAGCCATTAAGGACCAGGGTACCCTAGTAAACTTAGAGGGTGTGGCCCTATGGTGAGGCTTGTGAAGAGCCTGACCTCTTTCAGTCATCTGCCTTCCTGCAGAAGAGAGCTCTACTTTGCAGACATGGCAAATGAGCTGAGTTTGACTGGGAGACTGAACTCCTGGTTCTCTTTAAATGACCTATAGGTGGCATGAGGATCTACATACCTCTTCAGACAGTATGGAGGACTCAGTGCCTGCTGCTCAGGCCATTGTCTAGAAGCTACCTGGAGCAGTGAGGAAGGACAGCCTTCCCAAGAAACTTCACGATCTTCATGTGAATCTGGAAAGCCTCACCTATGTTTCATGCCCTGGCAAAATAACCGTGGCCATCCCATCAGAAACACTGAAGCCCATCCAAGGGAATTCAGACTGAAGGATGAACTTGGTGACAGTTGGAAGTTCATTTCCCATCTCACTAGTTCAAGGAATGGCTGCCATGCCCCAAACTGTTAAAGCACACAAAAGAAAATCCTTATGAAACGTGTTTCTTATATTCTTTAATCGATAAAGGTGACAGCAGGAGAGGAACCTACTCTGACTTCATTCGGGCTCCAAGGCAAGCAGGGCAGAAGTGGGCCTGGGTGCAGAAGACCTGCTCACTTTTCTACCGAGAATGCAATAGCAGTCTTTCCCAGCATGCTGCTGTACCTGCTGTTTCAAACTCACCTTCTAGAACTCCTTTGAGGAGATGCTGTTGCGGTGTTCTCATGACCCCAGGAAGGCGCTCTGAGAACTTTCACCAGCTTCTGCTACCAGAGACACAGTAGCCATCTGCTCCCATTACAGATTTGTTTTGCACTTACTTCTAAGCTTATTTAAAATCTTTCTCTGCTCTCTTTCATATGGCTTGCAATGAAATTATCCAAGTTAAGCAGCCAAAAGCAATCAAGAATGATGGAAATAAAGACAAGAAATGGTTTTATTTACAATGCAAATGATCTGGTTTGCTCTCATGTAGGAGAACAAATTAAATTATCTGCTATTTAAAAGGCGAGGAAGGCACTGTTAGGAGCCATTGGCAGCCATGGGAGCAGGGTTCTCCATGGCTCTTGGCTCTGGGGAGGGCTCCCGGCACAAACCTATGTACTAAGGGTCTGATTCACTGCATGTAATTGGAGTGAAAAAAAATTGAATGCAACAGAAACTTGCTCCATTACAACACGACATAATACAAGTGCCAAGTGGATGTCAGAACATCAGTGTACAAATGACAAATGCCCTGGGGGAGATGACTCAAATTAAGGAAGGTGATGTTTAATAGTATGTCTACAGCCTTGGGTGCTCTGTGAATGGTTGCTTCACTTAATCCCCGTTTCTTCTGCAAATGAAACTATGAACCCAGAAGTGGTTTCTCAGAGAAAAAGGGAGGTGCTGATGGCTTAGGGAGGAATAAACATATTCTCCACTACTCAGGCTGCCTCTTTTACCCACCTCAGAATTTTGGGAAAATGATCATCACTCAATGCTTTTTGCTTATAATAAGCCCTCTCTATGTTATTATAAGTTTCTTTTATAGTTTGATAACCCACTTTGCTAGCTGGACAGGCAGTTTTGATACAAAAATATAAATATACAGTATGTGATGGCTGGAATATCTCCAGAAAGGATGTTATAAATTCATTAAAGACTTATAGGTGAAGCAAAGGTAAGACCACTTCCTCAATTAAAAAAAATCTAGGGATATTTTTGGTTGATGGAAACTTTCTTCTTCCTTCCCTCCCCTCCTTCTCTTATCCTCTGTCTTTCTCTCCTCCTCATTCTTCTCCTTTTTATTTTTTTCCTACTAGCAAAGGATCCAGACTGTCAGTCAGCACAAGTTGCTGTGTTTCCCTATGTATATATATCAGAGTTGGATTCTTGCTGCAATTCTTGTGTTGAGTGCCACTTTGTAGAATATGGTGAGTGCTCACATTCTCCTGAAACTGAGCTATAGGGGCTTGTGTTTGAGTGTTCTGGATCCAGCCTTGGGAACTGTGGCTATAGGAAAACTTCTAGTGATAGTTTTGCCTAGGTGCTTCATTATCTTTCTAGTGTGGCACCCAAGATAAATCTAGGGTCAGAGTCAATAAGGTCTTGAGTGAAGGAGAGTGAGAATCTCTTATCTCCAAGTCTTCCACCATTTGCTGTTATCCTTGTAGCTCTCAGGAAGTATAGGATATGGGATCCACCCTCTGCTACTGGCAAGGGTTTTGCCTCTAAGCCACCTTCTAGGAGGAAATGAATCTGCCTGTGTATCACCTCTGAGAACTCTGTTGTTGGCGAGGCCAGTTGCGAAGGGTCTCTATTCTATGTCCCTTTTCAGCCGTGGAGAGGACAACTTTTCTTCAAACAGCTGAGTACATCAAGGAAAAGGGGCAATTCAAAGAATTCTCCTAGGAGGGATCCCGTGTAAAAGAACAGAACACTTACATCGACTTTTCTATTCTTTTCCATAATTGTTCCAGGATCATGGCTCAATTTCAAAATACTTGACCTTTCTCTGAATTTTTGACAGTGTGGAGGATGCATATGCACAAAGGCTCAGGTACTTTAAGTACTTGTGGAGACTGGAATGCTTGCTTCCCTCACGTGTGATCCATGAGAACTAGCAAGAAAAAGAAGTTGTTTCGACTCTGCACCTCTCTAACACTTCAAATTCTCTTTGGGACCTAAAGAGCTCAGCTAAGACTAGTTCCATGCCTGATGTGGACTAGTTATACTGATGTTACTCTTCCAATAATTACTTTCCATGTTGCCCACTTCACAAAATGATCAGTATCCATGCTAGTTGTGGTGACTGAGCAAGTCATTTCAAGCTTGAACTTGGATTCCTAATGAGTTTGGATAAACTCTGTTAACACAATACTATTTGTTGGCATGTATTTTTTTATCTATTATATTGGGATTCCTATGCATCTGCCTCATTTTCCACCTCTTATCTTTTCTATACCCAACATCAGATAGGAGAGAAAGAAGGTTAGTTGGGAGATGTGGGTATAGTTCTCTTTAGCAACTTGCTGCTGGTTAGGGTTGTTGGGATCCTTGGGGCATCTTCATAGTCAGGACATCTCCAACTTCTTCTTCTTCTTCTTCTTCTTCTTCTTCTTCTTCTTCTTCTTCTTCTTCTTCTTCTTCTTGTTCTTCTTCTTCTTCTTCTTCTTCTTCTTCTTCTTCTTCTTCTTCTTCTTCTTCTTCTTCTTCTTCTTCTTGTCAAATTTCAGTAACAACAACCAGGAGCAGAAACATCTCTCCCCACCCCCATACCCCTCACTAGGCTCCAGAATTTATTCCTTCTCATAGTCTTCAGAATTAAAGTGGCTGCAGCTGGCAAAGATAATGACCCTCTCAAAGTGTGCTGCTGTGGACAATCTGAAGCATCCCCATGTCCTACACCTGGAATTAAAACAAAAACATGTTGTTATAACATAAATGAGTTTTTAAAGTTTCGGAAACTTCCACTACATTTCACCCTTTTAGTCCAAAAATGGCTTTTTTCTCTAACATGAATGAGGCTTGTTGTTACTTTCTTAAAAGGGCATTATCGATTAACCAAACACTTATCAAATTAGTGGTCAAGGGTTTTCTGTTTTGTTTTCCTTTGTTTTTGTTTTAACCTGGTACCTCTTGGTTGCTCTTCTTTGGAAAGTCTTATACCTTTTTGCTGCTGAGCGTTGATCTAGGACTCCAAAGCTACTTCCTAATGGCAAGGGGTTACCTCATATGCTCATATGTCTCTGTTGGACCAATGATACACTTTACCATAAAGTCTGTAAACCCTGGAAAGCTTAGGTATTCTTACCGAGAACCCAGTTCTGTAGAAATGGCTCATTCATTTCACTGGTACAAAGTACCATATTTATCAAAGTTAATGCATCAGCCATTTTGAGATTTAAGGATTTTGGTGGCTACTGGGAAAGCTAATGGTGTTTCTTGTAACCCAAGGCTGCTCCACTGGCAGCTCGGTTTGCTCAAGATAAACTCTTTCTCTCAGAGATGGGCTGTTTTTCTTTAAACCTTTCACCCTGTATGCCCTTCTGCTCCTCCTGTCTCCATAGTCTTCCCAGATGCTGTGGGAACTTGATATTAAAGTGCATAGAGCAGGGAAGGGCAGCAATTGCAGGAAACTCTGGCTCTCAATTGCCAGGTCTGAAGCCTTTTTGTTCTCCCTTTACAGTGACCCTATTTGCTTCCCAAGTACTTCTTTTTCTACCTACAAACACTAGTTACACAGCCAACTCTGCAGTCCTTTCAAAAATGAGAAAATTGAATGACTCTTCTGATTCTCCTATTTAATTTATTTTTTGTTTCTCAGACCCCTCCATATCCACTCAAAGTTTTGTAATTGTTCAACCATTTCCCCAACATTTTTCAAAACAGAATGCAGAAAGAAGACAAAGCAAAACCAGAAAGCCCCCTCTGACAGGAAAGTAGGAGAGAACCCAATGTCAATAGATGCAATAAAACTTTTGCTGATATCCTTAAACAGTATATTAATTCCTTTGTACCCTGCTGTCTCCTCTGCGGCGTTAGAAACCAGATTTTCCATTATTCCATGCCCTATTTCTGGGTACCACTTGTAGACACTTTTTCAAAAATCTATTTTATTTGGATTCTTATAGCTCTACTTCCCTTCCAAACCTTATCCACCTTAATTCCTTCCAACCTTCCAACACTAGACAGGAGATAACGGAGAGTAAAGGGGCAATGCATGTCTTTTAAGACTCTTCCTTCTGCTTCGGGATGCAGTTCCTTGGGGCAAGTCAGGTTATCCAGCAGTCCAGCACACCAGCAGCAGCAAATACAGCAGCAGCAGGAACCAGCAGCAGTGGTGAGCAGCAGCAGGGAGAGCAGCCACTGCCACAGACCCTCTTGGAGTTCTACCACCTATACCCTCTCACACGTTCCCAGAATTAAAATATCTGCAGCTGGCACACATGCCTCTGAAAGAGAATGAGATAATAATAGTTAATGACTGTGGACAAACTGAAGCAGACCCATATCCCACACCTTGGATTAAAAACAAACAGATGCACATAACATAACTGAGTTTTTAGAGACACCACAGTTTCGACTACAACTTTTAATGACAGAATGTCATCTAGGACTTCCACGTCTCTTATCATTATAACATGAGAAGCATTCTTGTGTAAGATATGTTTATCCCATGATTCTGAGTCTGTATCTTTGCATGAGAGCACGGAAAGATGTATAGGAGTGTGGTTCACTCTGAGAATAAGAAAATCAAATGAAAAATACTATGCTCCAAACTTCGAGGCCCCAGCAGCCTAGACAGTGCCAGCAGAAGACACAGATAAAATAAAGAGGAGTGGGAATGGAATTCTCAGGGACTTGAGAGCAATATGTTTATGAATATGCATGAGAAGCCCTGGCAGAGCTCTCACAAGGAACTGGGAAATGCATGAAGAGCAAATGCAATGCCTGAGAAATTCATCTCTGTTTTGCTTACTCGGGCCTTGTGGAACCTGGAAAAGAGACAGGGAAAGAGCCTCGCACCATGGAAAAGAAGTCTCCACATTACTTATGACACTGTTATAAAATGAGAAGAGGGTTTTTTAGAGTAGGAAAAGAGGTATTTTCAGATTATCTGAATCCCTCCTTCCAATGAGTAGAGAAAGAGGGCTTGGAGGTAGCACACTTGCCGATCAGAAGCATTACCCTTAGCTCTACAAGGAATTGTGTCTATGTAAGGGTTTGAAAGATTGGACAGCTATGGAGACTATCATAGCAAAAGCTTAAGTCTTCCAGAAATATGGGTTTTCACCTTGATTTAAATTATTATGTTGTGATTTGAGATGAAAACATTGCAAATTATTTAAATAATGAAATGTTTTAAAATAACTAGGATAAAAGGCCATTTTAATTTCAGTTCAACAAACAATATGAAAATGAAACAAGACATTTTCTAATATTCATTCAACACATTTCAAGCACGATTTGTGTCTTGCTATCCACACACAGGCTTTCATTTGAATTGGAAACATCAGGGTTGGGCAAGGAGAATAATAGCATAATGTCATGAGTGACAAGTACTATGCAAATATAGGACAGAAGTCACATAGATGTCAGAGGAGTCAGTTTGGCCATGGGGATCAGAGGAACCATATCAGAGAAGGAGGAGCTATCTGATCGAAGCTGCTTTATAGTAGGAGAAATTTCAAAGAATATAAATATTCCATACTTAGGAGTAAGTATTTATTTATTTATTTATTTCGCTTTAAATCCTAATCACAGCCTCCCTCCTTCTCTCAGTACTCCCACACCACCTCCATTCTTTTTTCTACTTCTCCTCAGAGAAGTTGGACGTCTCTCATGAGTACCAATCCACCCTAGCATAGGAAGCCCTTGCAAGACTAGGTGCATTCTCTCCAACTGAGGCTAGACAAGGCAGCCCAGTTAGGAGAACAAGATCCAAAGGGTGGCACCAGAGTCAGAGAGGACCCCTGCTCCAATTGTTGGGGGATCCACATGAAGACCAAAATGCACATCTGTTGCATAAGTGTAAGGTGTCTAAACCTAGTCTATGCATCCCCTTTGGTTAATGTTCTAGTCTCTGTGAGACCCTATAGGTCCAGGTTAGCTCACTCTTTTTAGGTCTTCTTGGAGAGTTCTTGAATCTTTGGCTCCTCAATCTTTCCCCCAACTCTTCCATAGGACTCCCTGAGCTCAGTCTAATATTTGGCTGTGGCTCTCTGCATCTGCTTCCATCAGGCGGTGGGTGAGGCCTCTCAGAAGTTATGTTAAGTTCCTGTCTACAAGCATAGCAAAGTAACATTAGTAGTATCAGGAATTGGTTCTCCCCAATGAAAAAGGTCTCAAGTAAGACCAGTCTTTGCTTGGCCATTTCCTCAATCTTTGCTCCATCTTTGTCCCTGCACATCTTGTAGGCAAGGCAAATTTTGGGTTGAGGGGTTTATGGTTGGGTTGGTATTTTATCTCCTTACTGAAAGTCATGCCTGGATACAGGAGGTGGCCCTTTAAAGTTCCATATATCCTGATGCTAGGAGTCTCAACTAGGGTGACTTCTTGGGGCCTACCCTATCCCAGGTCTCTGACAAGTCCCAGAGATGCTTCCCGCCTCTGATTTCCATTCTCTCACCTGGCCCTCTCTCCTTTGCTCTCCCTACTCCTAATTCCCACTCCTGTGTCCCTCTCCATCCCCTCTCCTATCTGGTTTCCTCCTTTTATCTACCTCCAATGCATGTTTTATTCACCTTTCTGAGTGAGATTCAATGGTGCTCCATTGGGCCTTCCTTGTAACTTAGTTTCTTTGGGTCTGTGGACTTTAGCATGGTGATCCTGTACTTTATGGATAATATCGACTTGTAAATGAGTATATACCAAGAATGCCATTGTGGGTTTAGATTACTTCGCTTAGGGTGATATTTTCTAGTTTCATCCATTTTCCTTGAAAATTTCATGGTGTCACTGTTATTAATAGCTGAGTAGTATTCCATTGTGTAAGCATACCACATTTCCTTTATTTATTCTCTGGTTGAGGGACATCTAGGTTGTTCCCAGATTTTGGCTATTATGAATCAATTTGCTATGAACATAGTTGAGCAAATGCCCTTGTTGTGTGGTGGAGTATCTTTTGGGTGCATGCCCAGGAGTGGTATAGCTGGGTCTTGAAGTAGAATTATTCCCAATTTTCTGAGAAAGCACCAGGTTAATTTCCAAAGCAGTTATATAAGTGTGTAGTCCCACCAGCAATGAAGGAGTGTCCCCCTTTCTCCACATACTCACTAGCATGTGCTGTTGCTTGAGATTTTGAGCATGGACATTCTGATGGGTGTAAGGTGGAATCTCATAATCAATTTGATTTGCATTTCACTGCAGACTAAGGATGATGTTGAACATTTCTTTAAGTGTTTTTCAGCCATTAGAGATTCGTTTGTTGAGTTCCCTACTTTAAATTAGATTATTTGGGTTTCTTTTAGTGTCTAATTTCTCGAGGTCTTTATCTATTTTGGATATTAGACAGGTATAGGGTTGGTGAAGATCTTTTCCCATTCTGTAGGCTGCCAGTTTGTCCTATTGATAGTGTTCTTTACCTTAATGAGGTCCCATTTTTTAATTGTTCATCTTAGTGCCTGAGCTGTTGGTATTCTTTTCAGGAAATTGTCTCCTGTGCCAATGAATTTAAGCCTATATCCCCATTTTCTCTTCTATTAGATTTAGTGTTATCTGGTTTTATGTTGAGGTCTTTAATACACTTGGACTTGAATTTTGTGTAGGGGATAAATATAGATCTATCTGCATTGGTTTCATGCAGATATCCAGTTAGTTAAAACATCACCATTTATTGAAGATGCTTTCTTTTTTCCACTGACTAGTTTTGGATTTTTGTCAAAACCAAGTGTCTACAGGTGTCTGGGTTTATTTCTGGGTCTTTGACTCGATTCCATTGATCAACCTGTGTTTCTATGCCAATACCATATGTTTTTTATTACCATTGCTTTGTAGTACAGATTGAAATTAGGGATGGTGACACCTTCAGAAGTTTTTTTATTGTACAAGGTTATTTCCATTATCCTAGGTCTTTATTCTTTCATATAAAGTTGAGAATTGCTCTTTCCAGGTCTATAAAACTGTGTTAATATTTAATGGGAATTACATTAAATCTTTAGATTGCTTTTGGTAGGATGGCCAGTTTAACTATGTTAATTCTACCGATCCGTGAGCATGGGAGATTTTTCTATTTTCTGATATTTTCTTTAATTTCTTTCTTCAGAGATTTGAAGTTCTTGCCATACAGGTCTCATTTGCTTGGTTAGAGTTATACCAAGAAATTTTATATCATTTGTGGCTATTGTGAAGTGTATTGTTTAATTATTTTCTTAGCTTGCTTTTCATTTGTATATAGAAGGGCTATTGATTTTTTTGAGTTAATTTTGCATTCAGCCACTCTGCTGAAGAGCATTTATTCACTTATCTAATTTGGGCAAAAGTAATTAATACAAAGCTAAAAAGGACACTAATGCTGATGGAAAGAAACGTTCATTTATTAAGCCCCTACCACATTACATTTATTACCAAATGAATTCTTCAGCACAGTCTAATGAACTACTTATTGTCTCTGATAACCAATATGGAGACTTAAGTGTGCACATACCTTTGGTAAATAGTTTGGACTTGGTTCTGTTTCATTCCAAAGCCTCAAAAATATTTCTATCAAAATAGTGGCAACATGGGTAGTATTTAAGGTGCCTTGTGGAATGGGACTACCTCTGGTGAGAAGTTACGGCAGGTATGCCAAGGGGAGCACACCCACAGATTTCATCCAGGTAATTCCCATGGCTAAAACTAAAAGGGGTGACTGATGGGAAAAGATTCTTCCCATGAAATATTCTTCCATGAAAATTGAAGAACACTAGAAAAATGTAAAAGGTGAATGCACTTTCTTTAATAATCATGGAATGAGAATCACTAACGTTAAAAAAAATACTTTGAATTATAACACGCAGCTGACGCCAGTATGAATGTGTAGAAAAGCTTAATGTTATTTACATTTTAAAAATTAAATATGTGTGAAATCTGGCTTGTGCTTCTCAATGGGCCTCTCACAGGCTCCGTCCAAGAAATATTGGAAGCAATTTTATTTGCCTCAGTCTTGTGTCACATGACATTCTGCCTTACTTGTGCCCACGGGACTGTGGAGAAGAACTCAACATTGTCCTCCAGTAAATCTGTGGTTGCCTTTCTGAGAAAACACCTTGGTGCTGCCAGGTGGGGATCCAGCCTGGGAGTTGCCAGCCTGCTGATCTCACACACTCCCAAGCCAGAGCCTCTCTCGACTTTTCAGTTCTTGAATTTGCTTTTGTCACTTCTCTCTTGCTGAGATGAAAAGCCACACTGCCATCTGGGATCCTTGTATTAAGGTTTTACAATAGCCCCGCCCCCCCCCTTTTTTTTGTTCCTAGTGCCATTTGATGGAGCAGAAAAGCTTCCTGAGTGACCCGGATGAATCTGCAAGGCAATCGGCGGTTTGCCTTATCTGGCTGTCCAGGAACAAGCAGACAAGAATCTTTCTGGCTTGGTGAAAGAGCGGCATTTCCCAAAGGCCACAAGTTACCTCAGTTCTATGGTCCAGTGACTTCTCCTTGGCCTGGGAGCACAGGAACCAATAGTTGTATCCTACAGCTCCCTGAGGCAGGCAGGCTTGACGTGCTCTCCCACCAGTGAAGGATAGCATTAGTTAGGGGCATAAAACCCAGTATAGCATTGTGTAGGTGTACCTGGTGTACCTGGATGATAGAGGAGACATATGTGCAAAACTTGGATGAAGATGCCTTTAATTTTCTCCACACTGGTTTTTCCTCATAAGGAAGTGTCCATTGTACTACGAAAGGGAGAGTCACAACAACTATGGGGCAGGTGTGTGAGCTGTGGCCCCGAGACAGAGGTCTGACCACAACTCTAGGTAGAACAGTTTCAGAGACTTCAGTATTTCTTGATGCCAAGTGAGAAGTTGCCCTGACATTTACAACACTCCTTGGGAGTATGGCTGGTTAAATGTGGAAGTGTTTGAGGATCATGAGGCACAAAGCAGGGATTCATTAAACCCTCCCGATTTGACTGAGTGCTGCAGTTCCTTTGTGCCAATTACAGAGGTCTATACATCATATCTGTATGCCTTCTGTCTCCACAGGACAAAAAATTTTGTCTGAATGCCCTTTTCGGGTAAGAAGATGCTCACCAAAGACAAGAATTTCTCTTTTCCTTTGCTTCTTGCCTGGAATTGGAGTTTTCTTCCTTAGCACTCATCTATAGGACACTTAAGACAAAACTGCAAGTAGGTCATGCTCACATTTTCTTTATATTAATTACTTTTCTTATTGCTGTGACAAAATAGACGACAAGAAACAATTGAAGGGAGGAGGGACCTATGCTGTTTTACAGTTTGAGGTAATCATAGCAGAGACTGTATGGCAAATGGAAATACAGGATGTATAGCCATGGTGGTTCTATAGTCAAGAAGCAGAGACTGGACACAACTGGGGCCCAGACTTCAAAGCCTTCTTGATTCATTTCCTCCTCATCAAGATTCCATCTACAAACACAGCCCCCCAGAACAGTCTTCCAAAAAAAGAGAAAGGGAGGAAGACCAAGGAAAAAAAGAAAGAAAGAAAAGAAAGAGATAAAGAAGGAAGGAAGAAAAGAAAACAATTGCAACCAGCTGGACACCAATTGTTCAAATCCATGTCTATTGGGGACATTCATATTCAAACCATAATGATAGTTCCATGCTTATGTGGGTCTATTTGAGGAAAGGATTTTAGAGTTCACGGTAAAAATAAAAGAGGAGTGTATAATGTGAGAGGTGTGCCGTTCACATGAGGAGTCAAGTAATATGTCTCATGGTGCAGAATATTTATTAATCTCTAGAAGGTTATTCTGTGACTTGGGCTGGATTCTGCAATAATTGAGACAAACACCTATATATTTATTTAAACACCTTTAGCACAATAACTGGGCTGGTATGATTTAAACTAGTGTTCTAAGCTAGCTAGCTTGGCTAGCTCCCAGGTGCATTTCCCAAGCCAATACGTCATCCTGTTTGAGCTGGATCTGTTCCATCAGGCCAAGTCCTCGTTCTCCATTTTCTTTTTTTCTCCCTTTCTGCCACTTCTCCTGGCTTTGTGGTTCCTACCTGAGACCCCAGCTTGGGAACTGAAGCTCCACCTACCTCTACCCTGCTCAGCTACAGGTGCCAGTCTTTCTTTATTAGCCAATCAGGGATAATAAGAGAGCAAAGTTTACACAACAGAATTCAGTGTCTGTGAGGATGTACTCCTCTGGATTGCAACCAGATCTTGGGTGCCAGTATTTAGCATTTGAATACACAGCAATCTACTATCTACAGTAGCCTCAGTTCTATTCCACTGTTTCCTTCAAATGGATGGGGATTGTCATAGAAGCCTGTGTGGGGGAACAGTGCATGCATTTGGCTAGTCTTGGGCAAGCAACTTGAGTGCCTGAAGGAAAATAAACAAGAGGAAGTTTTTCTAGAAGATCCTCCCCTAATGCCATGTGTTTGTATGTCTCTCTATGTGTGTGTGCTATGGGGTATATGTGTATAACTGGGCATGAGTATGATTGTGTTGTATGTATGCATATTATGGCTGCTACCCCTTAGTTCTCATCCCAACCCATCCTACTTTTAGTATCAGTCCCTTTTTCTTTTCCACAATATCTGGTCCCTGTGGTGTCCCATTCTTCAGGTGTATCCTTGTTGTTCCTGTAAGGGACATTGTAGATATTTTGGATTTATAATTCTCGAAGAGGAAACTCACCAGTAGGATTAAACTTGGAATAAATCCAGGCACAGAAGAAACTCAGACTCATGGAGGAAAAATAGTGTAGAGTTTAAAAGGAAAGATACTGTGTCTTTGGCCTGCAGATGCTGTGTTCTGACACTACATTCACCCCACTGTAATTTTAGGTTTCCAGTATAGTAAATACAGCCCACCACAATGCTAGCTGTAAAGTGACTAAGCATTAATGTTGCCACAAGCAGCCTTAACTCTGTTATAGTGATATGTGCTGTATTCCTCAAAGGTTTGTTCAAACTCTCCCACCAAGCAAGAAGTCACTCGGCACTGTAAGTACTCAATGCTGTGTACTAAAAACGATGAGGAGAAGATACTCCATGACAAAGCTGTAGCTGCCAATGAGAACAGAGGGGAACAGATAACTACACACCTTTTCTTTCTAGTTAAGAAACGAAGATGGAGAAACATTATTCATGACCTCCAAGCAAGGAACAGAGATGGTGGAATGAGCAAGGCAGAGGCATAGGGGAGACAAAGGCATTGAGTAACTCACAGGTGATGAGCAAGACTTTATACCAATTTAGGATTTTTACCCCTCTCTTGGCTATAGGGTGTCAGAGTCCATGGGCGAGATCCTTCAGTTGTGATTTGTTGTTTCCCTCATTCTTATCATTTCTTTTTTTACCAAAGACTTTGCACCTGCTGCCTTTTCAGCTGTGAAAAGGCTTTTCACTGTTTTCACTCTACTCAAGATCTAACTATATTTTACACTTTAAGCACCAGCTCTTAAGGAAGCTTTCCCTGTGGCTATATGAATCTCTGAAAATAGTTGTTGTATTAACTTTTGAGTCAGCTCTTTTAAAAAGGCTTTTAGATATTCAGATTACCTTTGACCAAGCTCCCTGATAGCAGTAAATTTATTTTTCTTCACAAATTATTGATAATTCATTAAGTAACAATGTTCTTTACTGTCTGTAAGTAAAGATTTTGTAAAATGAAGTAATTCCATTGTTTATTATAGTTTTCACTAAAATATAAAGTAGCTTAGTCCTTGTATCAGAATGGACTTCAAACTAGAAGGGACTTTGAGAGAAAGGTATTTAAGTCAGTGTGTAGAAGTAAAAAGGGCAATTAGCTCTTGAACGTCTCAGCTCCTTGGCCTTTGGCTTTTGGGGCTAGCAAGACTTTGGTCTGGGTTTTTGTTTTCGGTTTTTGGTGTTTTTTTTTTTTTTTTTTTTTTTTTTTTTTTTGTTTGTTTGTTTGTTTGGCCTTTTCCTCCTGGGCAGTCAGCTGAGCTGGTGAGACTTTTGGGGCTTTTCTGTCAGGACATGAGCTGAGTAGGAAGGACAGCTGGGTGCCTTGTCTATCTCTTGAGCCAGCAGGTTTTCACCACAAACAAAACAAAACAAAACAAAAAAACCAGAATGGACTTCAAAAGAATTACAAGGTCACTAAGGTGTCATCTACTTCAATATGGCTGAAATTCCAAGTAATAGGAAGTGGAATAAGCCAGAGACCAAACACATGACATACTTGCTTCCCTCATCTCTCCTTCTTTTCATCATGGCAGGATACAGAATGAAGACATTGTTCACACACCAAAGTGGGTCCTCATTGGAAACTGAAAGGACTACACTTTGGTCTTGGATGTGTCGGCCTCCAAGAGCTATGTGAAATTTGTTTCTCTTGTTTACATCTCCTTGACTGTGATTTTTTTTTAAACAATAGCCTGATACTGTATTTATTCTGAGATGTTCTAAATGGATAAAGTAAAAGGATACCAATAGGTAGATGGTAGTCTTGTGTGGGATCCCAGTAAGGATTGTATTCATCTTTCACCTTGAGATCAGGTGAACTACCAGGGAGCAGTTGAGGGCAGCTGCTTTCTGGTCTAGAATGCTGCTTCAGGGTGTCCACCCTGAGTGAAGGAAGCAAGCTGCCACTGCACCACCTTCTAAAAATCTTTGCTTGCTAAAGCTATACCAATGTTCTCTGCCCAGCTCCTAGTTTTCTAACCTAAGAAATATGAAAAGACTATGCCAGGATTTTAGGAGATGGAAGGAAAGAATGACCAAAGGTCTGGAAAATGAAGGCATGAGGTAGTTAAAAAGTCAGAAACAATTAAGAAAATTTGTGTGGCAATAAAACGCCTTTGTTTATACTGAGGCATATTTTTAGCAAAGCGCTGGGCAGTCTGTTCCTTGTTCTACCTGAACAAAAAGAGTGACACTATTAGATTTAATAGGGATTTAAGTGAGTACAAGAGGAATATGTCTTCCCACAAGTGTCAGAATCTACTCATAAGATAGATTTGTGGGTACCCGAATCTCCAGAAAAAATTTACATTGTGGTCTAAGTTTATACATTCATTGTCCTTGGTTTGTCCAGTGTTTCGTGAAGGCCCCACTGAGTCTAGATCCGTCAGCCTTATTGGTCTTCTAGTAGGATTCCAAGACTCTCTGGGTCCTTGTATTTCCCCATTCTCCCATATCTCTTCCACCTGGAGTCCCAATAGCAAGTCCCATCATCTGTCCCAATCCCCCACTGATTGAAGACTCTCAGAGGACATGCATGTTGGCCTAGTATCCACTTATAGGTGATTTTTACCATGTATATCTTTCTGGGTCTGGGTTAACTCACTCAGGATGATCGTTTCTAGTTCCATCCATTTTCCTGCAAATTCAAATTTTCCTTGTTTTTAATAGATGAGTAGTATTCAGTAGTGTAAATTTACCACAGTTTCTTTACCCATTCTTTTGGGACTCTAGGTGAGAGAGGTATGGGAGAATGGGGAAATAGAAAGACCCAGAGTGTCCTGGAACCCTACAAGAAGATCATCGAGGTTGGCAGACAAGACCCAGGGGGAACTACACAACTACTGTACCAACCAAGGACAATGCATGCAGTAAACCTAGACCTCCTATTCAGACCTAGCCAATGGACAGTACATTTTGTACAGTGGTGTGGAGAGTAGGAACTGCCTCTGACATGAACTCTGGTGCCCCCTATTTGACCACTTCCCTTGGTGGGGAGGCCTGGTGGCAGTCAGAGGAAGGAGAAGCATCCTACCTGGATGAGGCCCTATAGGTTATGATCATATTATGGGGGAGGATGTCCCCTTCTGTCACAGGCCTAGGGGAGGGGAATAGGGTGAGAGAGGGAGGGAGGTGGGAACTGGAAGTTACAAGTGAGAGGATAACAATTGAGATGTAATCTGAATAAATTATTTAAATAAAAAATTTAAAAAATATAATGCCAACCATTAAGTTGTTTAAAAGAAAGCTTTACCAACAATTCATTTATTTGTATGGTGTTAGACTTTATGATATAGCCATTTGTCCAGGCTGACCTGCATTTTCAAACATTCTATCTCTTTTGCATTTCAAGTTGGAAAATTTAGCCATGGGAGGGAGCTTCGGTGTTCTGTAGGTGGTGCTCACTGTTGCTGGTGTGCTGGCTGACTGTTGGCTTGAGGCAGCAGCTGGGGCTGTGAGCATCTTCCTGTCACTTTCCTCTGTGAGAAGGGTTTCTTTCTTTCTTCTGTCCAAGGATCTGTCCTGCCCTTACTGCAGGCCAGGAGAGTGGACTGTCTTCCCTCCTCTCTATGTACTTAGTACCACAACACGAGCTCAGGTTTACTCTGCTCTCCCTCACTTCATTGTCTTAGAGTAGTCGAGATGCAGTAAGAAAAACTGCAGTACACTGAGTGGTTAATAGGCAACAGCCTGCTGCTTACAGTTCTGGATGTCTGGGAGTCCAAGATAAAGAACTGGAAGGTCTGACGTCTGCTGAGGGGCCTACTTCCCCCCACACCACAGAGACGAGCTTGCCAGGGTCTTTTGTATAACCATATAATCCATTCATGAGGGCTCCACCCTAATTACCTGCCAAGGGCCTCACAACCTAACATTTCCATAGTGGAGGTAAATATTTCAATATATAAATTCTACTGATCTTCAAACACCTGGTAGGAATAAGCATCTTTGCTTTCCGACTGTCTGCTCTTTGGACTGTAGCCATCAAGGTCATCCTTGAAGACAACAGGCTTGCAGAAACTACTTCACCAGTTCTCATTATGAATGCCCCTCCCCCCTCCTGCCCCCAATCCCAGCATGCCTACAAACATAAATCGCCTAACAGCTCTGCTTTGCTCATTGAACTGGGTCTGAAATATGTGGTAAAACTCTTCCAAGAGGGTTAGACGGCAGGTGAACATTTAACGACGGGAGGAAGTACCCCTCCTAACATGAGGAAAGGGGAGTGAGGGGAGTCAAGATCCTTCCGTAATCATCCCACTTCCTTCAACTGCACTGGAGCCAAAGCGCAAAAGATGAGCTGATACAGAAAACTATTTAACATTATACGTAAGGCCATTTGGTACTAGCTTTTAGATATTGATAGAGCGATACTCCCATCTCAGACATAAGGCAAACAGAAGTTCAAATGCTTAAGTAAACTTGAGCCCCTGGCTGTGCTAGAAGGAAGTTCAAGGTTGAGATTTTATAATGCCCATATGGTTCCAGTTAGAGTTGGATGCATGCAGGAAAGCCATGATGGCTATCAGCCTGACTTCCTGAGCTCAGATGGAAGGAAGTCACATATATGATGCATGCTAGATACTTGGCTGATTTCATTCTCGATAATAGACAGCAGTGAACTTCTCACAGAGTATATAATAGAAAAACAGGGTTTAGTTACACAGGAGTCAGTATGTGGTTGATATGTACACACAGTAATAGCCAACATTTTCCTATTAATATGTGTTAATTCAACTAGTCTTCAAGGTGACATGCAACTATGTGCTATTATCCCGAGAGGAAAGCAAGGCACAGTGGAGTTTCGTGTCTTGTAAGATGAGGTGTCCTGGAGCTCAGTGCATTATGGATTGCGAACATCTGTGCCTATCAATTCCACTATGTTGTTGCTGTTACCATGTAAACTCTGTTTGTAGCTCTGCAAACTTGACCATCACAGTTCTCTATGAACAGGTTGCCTTCCAACTCCATTTTTCTCCTGTACCTTAACGTATCTCCTATATTTCAGCAAAACTTTCCTCTTTCCACAGTTTAGTTTCTCTTTGTTATATCATAGCAAAGAGGAATCCAAGTTAAATCAGATATAGGTCAAAATACATTCCTAAATTGCTAACTCTCGACTCTCCCTAAATTGCTAACTGCCTTGCCCCTCCCTTTTGTCATTTTTCTTCGTCGCATCTCACTTCCTGGGATGCTTCACCATATTTCACCCTCACCCTGCTCCATGCTGCTGTAATTATTCTAGAGTCATTCTACCTGATTCTGGTAGTATTTTCAAACGGCACTCTTTTTATGCTATTTTCTCTTACTTTCCATCTAGATGTTGTCAGTGTTAGTTTAGAACCTAAAATCACCTTGGTGAGAGGAATCTGGCCATGGCAGTTGGGCGTTATCTTGGCTACACAATTTGATGTGGGACGATCGTTCCTGATTAGATGGTATGATGCCGTGGGCATGCTATCCTGTAGAGGCAATGTGAGCAACAGTGCCTCCAAGCTACTGCTGCTGTAATGGGAATATGAGCCAGGATAAACCCTTTCTCCCTTAAGTTGCTTCTGCCAGTATTTTATCACGACAAAAGAGAAAGTAATTAAGACACCAATGGAGTTCTCTTTTTACAGCAAGTGTCCCTATACTTATGTTTTTATAAAATATATGACTGAACAGTAATGAATGTGCTGTTTTTATTTTTATTATATTTTAAACAGTTGAATACCTTATCTCAATAAACTGGCACTAAACCTTTTATTCTGTAGTTACTCACACTGCCTCTGTTATCAGATGTAGAATTCCACTGAGTTTTTTTTTTTATGTAAAACTTCCTTTCATGAATCTTTGTGGAAATATGATCTTTGTTGTTCATTTTCTTTATACAGCAGCACAACCTTCCTTTTTTTTTTCTCTCTGTAAATAGTTTAGACATCTGTAGAGCATCACTCCTATAGTTACTGGGCAAGTGTTTAATTGATTTCTCTACCATGATGGCTCATTTGGTCATCTCTGCTCAACACCCATCCTGCAATGGAGACTGACTTCCCTGAAACTAGGACCTTACTTTATTTATCTCTATACTATCATGAATGTTGGAGCAACACATTATATATAAGATGTATTCATAAAACATCTCTTTAAAGATTTAAACCACACCAACCAGAATTCTACAATCTTGTATACACTCATCTCCCAATCAAGATACAGCCTATCACACACTGGCTTACCATAGGCAGAGAGAAATAAGAGGAAAGATTGGCACTGAAGAGAAGTTTACAGCACATTCTCCACAGTTGTGTGGAGAGCCAGTACTGACTCTAACATGAGCTCTGGTCCCCCCTATTTGACCTGGTGGGGAGGCCTGGTGGCACTCAGAGGAAGAGTAAGCAGGCTACTAGGATGGGAGCTGATAGGCTGTGATCTAATGGTGGGGGGAGGCGGTCCCCTTCTATCACAGGTCTAGGGGAGGGGAATAGGGTGAAAGAGGGAGGGGGGAACAGGAAGATACAAGTGAAGAGATAGCAATTGAGATGCAATCTGAATAATTTATTTAAATAAAATTAAAAAGAAATTGTTAGGCTTGCTAATATACATAGAATTTTTTTAAAACTCCAACTTTTTGGGTTGGATTTATTCTTCTTTCAAAGTCTCTACAGACAATATACTCCCATTTGTCTAGAAATGAACAAAGATCATGTCACGGGTACCTGCCCCTGAGCATCAAGGCAATCAGTCTTGATGCTTTTCAGGTCCCTGTTTCCAGGAAGATATCTACCTACTTTCTGCAATGCTGTATTATGCTTTTCTGTTCTAAAACACACAGATTAAATTATGCAGAACTCCTTTGTGTCTGGTTTATTTCATTTAGCATGCGGTAAAGATCTACAGATCTACCCACATTCTTGTGTGTATTGTAGCCCACTCCTTTATATTGTGGAGTAATATTCTATTGTATAGTGACATCACACATTTTAAACTACTCTCTTGTTGATGGATTTTTGCTTTTTCCCCATTATTGACCATTTATTTATTTTTTGATTTAAGTAAATTTTTATTATTGTTAAATATTTTTTACATATACATTTGTATTATTGCACATGTATACAATAAAATACAACAAGAAGAACCATGGAACAATCAGGAATTATATAAATGTTACATTCTTAGTATTTTGGCTATTTGTATTTGCCAGCCTTGAAGAAAAACATCTTTCGTATTTAAAGTAAAAAAATTTTTATGAATAGTATTGTGTTTTTCACAGTTTTCTTGCTAACTGTATATTTAACTTTCTAAGAAATTGCTAATTTTTTCCTAAATAATATATTGCTTCATTTTTCAGACTCATAATTGATGTCCGAGAACCATAATTATTTCAGGTTCTCAACATTTGTACTCAGTCTTTTAAAATTTTAGGCATGTTAGTGGGTATAATGCCATTCTCCATTGATGCTTTACTTCATAGCTTTCCGGTTATTAGTGGGCTACATAACTTTCTCACATGCTTAATCTCCATCATAAGTACTTTCAGTGAGTTTTGTATTCAACTGTCTTTCTAATTAAGAAAAAGCAGGTTGTGTTTCTTCATTTTTAAGAATTCTTCATACTTCAGGGAATTTCACTTGCCAAAGTTGAGTGAAGAACAGATAAACAAGCTAAATAGTCCCATTTCCCCTACAGAAATAGAAGCAATCATTGATAGTCTCCCAACCAAAAAAAGCCCAGGGCCAGATGGTTTCAGTGCAGAATTCTACCAGACCTTCAAGGGCGAGCTAATACCGATACTATTCAAGCTACTCCAAAAGATAGAAATGGATGGAAAATTACCAAATTCATTCTATGAGGCCATAGTCTCATTGATACCTAAACCTCACAAAGACTCAACAAAGAAAGAGAATTTCAGACCAATTTCTCTTATGAACATCGATGCAAAAATACTAAATAAAATACTTGCAAAACTAATATAAGAACACATCAAAGATATCATTCATCATGACCAAGTAGGCTTCATTCTAGGCATGCAGGGATGGTTTAATATATGGAAATCCATCAATGTAATCCACCATATAAACAAAATGAAAATAAAAAACCACATGATCATCTCTTTAGATGCAGAGAAAGCATTTGATAAAATCCAACACCCATTCATGTTTAAAGTTTTAGAGAGATCGGGGATACAAGGCACTTTCCTAAACATAATAAAGGCTATATACAGCAAGCCAATAGCCAAAAATCAAGTAAATGGTGAGATACTCAAGGAAATTCCTCTAAAATTGGGAACAAGGCAAGGCTGCCCACCTCTCTCCATATCTCTTCAATATAGTACTCGAAGTTCTAGCCAGAGCAATAAGACAACAAAAGGAGATCAAGGGTATCCGAATGGGAAAGGAGGAAGTCAAATTATCCCTATTTGCAGATGATATGATAGTGTACATAAGTGACCCTCAAAATTCCACCAGACAACTCCTAAAGCTGATAAACACCTTCAGCAAATTGGCTGGATACAAAATTAACTCAAAAAAGTCTGTAGCCTTCCTATACACAAATGACAAGCTTGCAGAGGAAGAAATTAGAAAAACCACACCCTTCGCATTAGCCACAAGCAATATAAAATATTTAGGAGTTACTCTAACTAAGCAAGTGAAGGACTTGTTTGAAAAAAATTCAAAACTCTGAAGAAAGAGATTGAAGATGACATGAGAAGATGGAATGATCTTCCTTGCTCATGGATCAGGAGAATTAACATAGTAAAAATGGCCATCCTACCAAAAGCAATCTACAGACTCAATGCAATCCCTATCAAAATACCTATACAATTTTTTAAAGACATTGAAAGTCCAATTCTGAACTTCATATGGAAAAACAAAAAACCCAGAAGAGCTAAAACAATCTTGTACAATAAAAGGTGCTCCGGAGGAATCTCCATACCTGATCTCAAACTGTACTATAAAGCAATAGTAATTAAAACAGCATGGTACTGGCACAGCAACAGGCTGGTTGATCAGTGGAATCGAATCGAAGACCCAGATATGAATCCACACACATATGGTCACTTGATTTTTGACAAAGAAGCCAAATCCATTCAATAGAAAAAGGATAGCATCTTCAACAAATGGTGCTGGTCTTACTGGAGGTCTATGTGTAAAAAATGCAACTGGACCCATATTTGTCACCTTGCAGGTCTTTTTCATATACCTTGGAGACATTGTAAGTTTGGAATTTGCTTGTTCATTCTCTTAGTAATGTCTTTCAAAGAGAAGTTTTTAACCTGATGAGCTACAGTGTATTTGTTTTTTCTTTTTTCTTTCCTGTTTTTGTGTTCCCACTTAAGAATTGCTTGTCTATCCAATGTTGAGATTTTTCACTAAAGAGATTTTTCTAAAAGTTTTGTAGCTTAGGTATATGTTATGATTTGAATCAGAAATGCCTCCATAAACTCATATTTTGAATGCCTCTTCCCTAGCTGGTGAAGTTGGTTGGTAAGCAGGAAGCATATTTAGAAAGTGAGGGTCTATCGGACATAAGGTACAACGAATGGGTCTCTTATGTGGCCCTTGGCTTCTGCCCTTACACTGTGCTTCCTGATCCACTGCGTTGAGAACAGCCACTGCCACTCATGCCTCCACCCGCATCTTGTCATGGACTGACTCACTTTGTTATGCCTTTCCCATGATGAACGAAACCCTCTGAAGCATGAGCTGAAATCAATCTCTTCTCCTATAAGTTATTTGTCAAGCATTTTGTCATAGTGCCTCAAAGTTAATTAGTACAGTAAGTCTTCAATATATTTAGCAACAATATTTGTATGATATAAGGTAAGAGTATAGGTTATTGTTCTTTAAATGCCATACAGAATAGTTTCCTCTATTTATATTAATATATTGCTCAATAAAGCAGTGGACATGTGTGGAGGAGTCTAGCATTCCGTTTCTTTTGAATTAGACATCAATTCTTATGATGATAATGTTTTATTGAACTCCTTGCTGGTCCATATGTCAGTGTTAGTTTATGCTGATTTATACATTTTTTTGCTATGTCTTGAAATCCAGCAATGTGTACTCTCTATTCTAAATTATTCTTTTCTAACTTGTATTTGGACAATCTTTGGAGGTCTACATGAAATTTAAAACTAGCTTCTCAATCTCTTCCATAAGATGTCTATTTAAACTTTGACAGGTGGGGAATTGTGTTTATAGATTTTAGAGAAAATCTACATCTGAATAATGCATAAGCATGGTATGTCTTTCTGTTTATTTAGATCCTCTTATTTTTATCATCACTTTTTCCAGTTATCAACATATAGAACTTGCATATAATTTTCTATCACACAGTTGCAAAAACAAATGAATTTCATAGATTTTTGTGCTATCATATTAAGTTTGCACTGATTTCTTTTAAATATCTAGCAATATGTTTCATTTATGGATATGACACCTTCATTTATAACCTGAGACCTTGGTATACTCATCAATTAGGTCTATGTACTTTTCAAAGATCATCTGAAAATATCTGAAAACATCCGTTTTTCTTTTCTTTAGGTGACTTGAGATGCTTAATTTCCTCTAGGTAAATCAACTATGGACATTTTATTTCTATTTCTTGATTTATTACATTAGCTATCATCTATAAGATATTAAGTATAAGTATAGGTTGAATAAATTTTACACAAAATATTTTGGGCTAGATATTGGATTTTGGATTAGTTATACAAAGTGAGATGTTTTGGGAGTGGAATCATCATTTTTCATGTTTCATACATATGTATTAGAAGCAAAGCTTGGAGACAGTTTTAGACTATCTTCTTTTTATATATGTGCTTTAGTTGCCACTTGTTGTGGTACTTAGATATGATTTCTTTCAACTCATTGTGTTGGATCAGCATTCAAATAGTCTTGGATCCTGGAGCATTTCGAAATACGGATGTCTGGGTCAAAGCTCTTCAATCTGTAGGAAGAATGAGCAATGTGCTTTGAGCCTAGTTTTGAACACTAAAGCAGTCTTTCAACATGGAATATGGTGTCAGCTGTAGATTGTTTTCAATAATGAGTTTTATTGGATTGAAGACATTTATTTTTATTAATTATCACCTTCATTCCTTCTGTTCTCTCTCTCACCTACTTACCCTTTTACTTCCATACAAATGGCTTTTTCACAGTCGTGTCCTCTTGTTTTGTTAGAGTCCTTGAGGGTTTGACCAGGTTCAATGCTGTGGCTTTGGGGAGAAATCTCTTTTCATCTTCAGTTTGCAGAGAATTTATTTTTAATCAATACTAAATACTAAGCTTTGATATGGACATTTTCCATTTTTTAGAAGTAAGCAAAACACTTTCCATTTTAAATGTGTTGATATGACCAGATGCATAGCTTTTTAAAATCTTGATGTCTTTAAAAACAAACTATGTGCTTGGACTTGAATAAACAATAGGTTTTAGAGAATTTTTTGGCTAACTAGTTCAGTGGTCTAAAGCTTACAACATTTTGATATGAACATAAAATGAGGGGAAGCAATGATCTTTAAAACACTGGCTTGATTTTTCTATTAAATATTAGAATTTTCCAGTGAGATTTAATTTTATTTGTTTGAAGGCTTAAAACCATAAATTTAATAATCTGTAATTATTAACTTAATTATGTTAGATAATCTGGAATACTCAGGTTGTTTATGTCTTTTTGCATGAGCTTTGGCATTTTCTGTTTTTATCTAACTTTTCAAATTTGTTGGTTTATATTCTTTCATAATTTCTTCTTGTTAACAGTTTCACTTATACCTTTGCTAATTATAACAGTACCTATATTTTCATTTTAGGTAATAACTCATGTTTTTATTTTTCATTTATTATTTATCATTCATAGGATGTTCTGATTTAATTTACTCACATCTCATATTTTTAATATTTCTGAATTAGATTTAATTTCTACTCTTAATTTTATATGGTTTTAACTTGGATAATTGATTTATAATCTTTTCTAACACAGAATTTTAATGCTAGAACAATTTCATTAAGCATGAATGCAGCTATGTCTCCTAGTTTTTGATATGCTCTCCTCTTAATTTCATTTAATTGAAAATAACTTATTTCTCTTGTGATTTCCTGCTTAATCTGTGGGTGATTTCACATTGTGTTGCTGGATTTTTTTTATTATTTGCATGATTATCTGAACAGATTTCTGTGATAATTAATAGTTGAATTCTGTAAAGATAGAAAATAGTCTGTGAATGATTTTAATTATTTTTAAATTATCAAATTATGTCTTATGATCACAAAACATGGTCTGTCTCAATAATCATAACTTATTCACTCAAAAATACATTCTCCCATATTTTACTTTTAACTGACATATTTATATTTTAGTTGTGTTTCTTGAACTGTTTGATTGTATTTCATAAAAGGCCTCTCTGTGTATTTTAGTAGGTCTGTTTGTACTATTTATTGTTAATGTATTTAATAGGGCGGTTTATACTATTAATCTTTAATATCCCAGATTGATGCAATTCATTAAATCTACCCAGAGCTTCGTCATCTCCTGCTTGTTCTTAACTATTTCCACCTCATCCTTCATGCTGACCTGCTTTTGGTGTAAGCCCTTTTTATTCCATTTTTATCTCTGGGATCTGTTGAGGAGATGTGGATATATTTCATTATTTATATTCTTCCATGGGATCTAATCTGTTTCTTATTAAAGTTCACCAGATCTAATCTGTTTCTTATTAAAGTTTACATGTCTTTTGAGAGCTGTTTTCTGTTCTTCGGGTGGAGTCTGAGATCTGGGCAGTTACACTCCAGATCTTGAGAGTGGGGCTCTCTTAGTCTTGTTACTTCTGGCTGTAAAGCATCAGCAGTTGTCTAACGGGTCCTTACTTGCCCTGGAGGCTGGGGGATTTTTTTCCTCTGATCCCATCTCTCAGTTTCAGTGCTCTGTACCTTTGTTCTGGCAGAGAGATGACTTCAGCCCCTCAAGGATTTTTCTGTAGAGAAGATGGTGAAGATGTGGGACATACTAACTTAAACAACTTTTTTTGTCCTTTCTGATCTGGCATTGATTTCTTTAAGTTTCAAAGTTCAGTTCGCATATTTTTTTTTTATGGCAAAAGTATGCAGGTGACAAGTTTGCCAGCTTCACTTGTAACCTAGAAACGTCTTTCTTTTTGGCTTCAGTTTCTTAGGGTAACTGCTATTTAGGGAACATAACTCTTTGGTTGATAGTTTTCTTTAAGCTTTTAAAATACTGTTTTCTTCTGGCTTCCAGTGAGTTTTATTTACTTATCAGTAGTAAATTTTTTTTCATGACACAGTTTCTTTGTGTAGCTTTGGCTGATATGGACTCACTTTTAGACCAGGCTGGCCTTGAACTCACAAGTGCTGGTATTAAAGGCATGAACCACTATGCCCTGCATTAGTAGTAATTTTTATCATTGTTAACTTACATATAATTGACTGCACTTCACTGGGAGTTTTTAAATTATTATTCTTTTGTGATTGTATTTGAATAATTTGATTTCCATAATGCTTGGGCTGTTTTTCTTCATGTTTATCATTTCAAATCCACCAAAATTCATGGATCTGTGAATTTATAAACATTTACGAAATGTGTCATTATTATATTTCTGTCTTTTTAACATACTTTTCTTTACTTCCTCTATACCTTTCAACTAGGACTTCAAATATTCAAACATTAGCTTGTTCTATGTTGTTCCACTGTTTACTTAGGCCTAGAGCCCCTCCTCTGGTTTATAAAATATCTTTTTCTGTTTTACTAATTCTTATTTAAAAATATCTGAGGCAGGTTTTACACTCTTAGCAAGATAGACATGTTGGATTGAGTAATTCAGTGTTGGTCAAATGCCCTACACACTGCAAAATCTGTAGTTATATTCCTGGCTTTTAGCCACAGCCGCACCCATTCCCGTGTTATGATCCCCTCAGAGATATCTTTAGATGCCACTGAAACTCCCCTAAATGGGCACAACTGCTTCCTCTTAACTTACTCACAGCCTGAGATATTTTAGCTCATATACGAATCTTCCACCTTTGTATTTAATTTGATGTTTTTCAAATTTCTGTAACATTTTATATTTTTCTTTCACTTCTTGGACGTCGGTTGTAGCAGTTATTTTCGAGTCCAGTGTCAATGCTCTTTTTCCTTTCTTCCATTGACTTATTCCCTTTTGTGAATCCTGGTTTTCATACTTTCCTCAATGCCTAGTAACTCTCAGGTGGGTATCATAAGGCCAAAGTGCTGAAAGTCTGCATTGTTTTGATTGTTTCTTGGAGATAACAAGTTACACAGGATCTTCTTCTTGTTAAGGATTATTCAAAACTTGGTAGCTGTTTGCTCTAGAGCTGATTTTAGATTGACTTTGAGCTCTGGAACTTCTTCTGAATGTGCTGGGTGTGAAAGGAATGCGTGCTTCTCCGCTGGACGGAGCCCAAGTAGCTCACAGTCCTGCCTGAGCTCTGCCAGTCACTCTGCCTAGGGCTTCCCACTTGTCTCCAGACAGAAATTACTATCTCTGCCCTTCACCTCAACACACAGCCTCACATCTTCCTAGAAGGGCCACAACACTTGTGTTACTGAGGCAGATGCAACAGAGAGTCACTCACATTTGGCGGGTTGTTTTATCTACATAGTTTGCCGCTCTGGGTACTTGCTTGTTTCATCCCAGGCTGCCCGTCTAAGCTCTGCATCTTAGCCCACAGGCCTGTTCTCTTTCTCTGTATTATGTTCTGGAAGGAAGGAAGCTGGGGCAATTTTAGGTCCCACCTCATTTGCTCTTCTCACCTGAATCATCACAGTGCTGGCTTACCTATATTGTTAGCACGTGATTCCTTCTTTATCCAGCCTTTTTTTTTTTTTTTTTTTTAAAGTCTCTACAAGAAGATAATGATTCTGCTCTGGTGTATTTCACCATGACTAATAGTGAGACCTTATAATTTCAAAAGCAAATTCTAAATAGATGTCAGTCCTCTGGATGAGATTGCAAATGGACAGGCAGTTATACAATGCTTTCACTAAAGCTTTGTGTCCATGAGTGGGTGGAGGAGGAGCACATTTCAATGGGTGAGGCTTACTGTTTTCCTACTCTAAGTTCCCAGTGGGATTACAATCATTATTTTTGCAATCTTTCCCTAGACATATGCCATCAAAAACCCCTGATCCTTACTTTGTGAGGCACATCTGGATTTTGCCAATACTTCAGCAATATCTCCAAGTCCTATTTTGTGCTCAAATCAACTATGCATATGTATAATGAATGTTTACTGAGCTATATACATCATTCCAGATTTCCCAGGAGATTGATGAAAAATAAAATAAACCCCACTGGCATCTTTACAACTTTCAAGGCAAGAAAAGCTATTATATTTTTAAAGGGTAAAAAATGAGAGAAGTGCATTCTGGGTTCAAGGAATCAAAGAAAACAGTGCTACAACACCTTTCTGTGTCCCAGGATGTGGCCCCTCCGTGTGTACAGCATTTTATAGACTGGTTTGGCTTGATGCTTGGAAGTCAAAGGAGTTCATAGCAAAGGATGAAACTTATGCTTCTAACAGAGGCTCATGTTTCAACATCAAGAACGCCTTGTGGCTCTCTTACTTTACACCTGAGTGTCGTCTACATGGAGAGCATTTCTCTATCATTTAAAATATTCAAAAGATTTTCAACATGTTCTCCCCAGCTCCTCTCTCTGATTTGAAAAGAAAGAATCATAATTCAGAAAATGCCCCAAACACATTTTCCTGTGGGCAAACGTGTGGTACATTTTCTTGATTGATGATTGATATGAGAAGGCCCAGATCACTGTGGGTGTGCAGTGGCACCCCAGGCTAGTGTTCCTGTGAGCTATAGGAAAGTAGGCTGGGCAAGCCATGGAGAGCAAGTCAGTAAGCAGCACTGCTCCTTGGCCTTTGCATCAGCTCCTGCCTCCAGGTGCCTGCCTTGAGATTCTTCCCTGACTTCCCTTTACCAAAAAGTGTAAGTGACATAAACTCTTCAATCCCCAAAGTGTTTTGCTTGTGGCGGGTGTTTCATCGCAGGAATAAAACCCCTGGTTAAAACACTAGGGGTTATAAAGAAGATCTGTAATGGCGCTTGCACTGTGGGGCATAACATCCCAGTTGGCTTCTGATACTTCAAAGGTATTCATGCAAGAGATTTATATCAGAACCATCAGATCCTCTGGCCTTTCCTGGGACCAAGGGAGCAAGCAAGTCAATTACAAAGCATTTCAGAACACCTAGGTGATATCAAAAGTTTATCGAAGGACCTGAGTGATCTCATGTACTCTGGTGCCTCACATTTGACCATGTCCCCTGGAGGGGGAGACCTGGTGGCACTCAGAAGAAGGACAGCAGGTTACCAAGAAGAGACTTGATACCCTATGAGCATATATACAGGGAGAGGTAATCCCCCTCAGGAACAGTCATAGGGGAGGGGAATAAGGGGAAATCGGGAGGGAGGGAAGAATGGGGAGGACACAAGGGATGGGATAACCATTGAGATGTAACAAGAATAAATTAATAATAAAAAGTTAAAAAAAAAAAAAGAAAACTAAAAAAAAAAAAAAAAAAAAAAAAAAAAAAAAGAAAAGAAAGAAAGAAAAAAGAAACTGTCATGCATAGGCTATGATTATGTAGGCCCTGGGCATGATTTTGAAAGACATTAACACATACTATTTTAGAAAGACTTGCAAAACACTATTTGCTGGAAACATCTACATTTCTTGACCTTAGCCTCTGAAGTTTTTAAACTTAAAATAATTCTATAATGCTTTGTTTTTCTTTCTTTTTAAGTGTGTGTGTGTGTGTGTGTGTGTATGTATGTGTGCGTGTTATGTATGTATGTGAATATATGATGGGATATGTATGCCTAGTGTACACAAATGGTGTCTTCCTCTATCACTATCCACCTTATTTTTCATTCATTAATTTATTCATTCATTGGTTCATTTATTAATTTATATATTTAATCTCTTTATAGCCTGATCCCATCCCTGTCCCTCCTCTCTTCCCAGTCCCATCCTTACAACCCAACCCTCATTATCCCTTATCCTTTTTCTCAGAGAAGAGGAGAACCTCCTATGGTTACCAACCTACCCTAGCACCACAAGTTGCAGCAGAGCGAAGTGCATCCCCTTGCACTGAGGCCAGACAGCGTAGTCCAGCTAAGGGAAAGGGATTCAAAAGCAGGTAACAGAGTCTATGTCAGAGACAGCTCCTACTCCCATTCTTAGAGGACCCACATAATGCCCAAGTTGCACATCTGCTATATATATGGTGTCTAGGTCCAGCCCAACCTGCTCTCTCTCTCTCTCTCTCTCTCTCTCTCTCTCTCTCTCTATATATATATATATATATATATATATATATATATATATATATATATATATATATATATATATATATATATATTTCTGGAGCTTTCATGTGTGCTCTTATATTGCTTATGAATTGCTCCAATTTCCTTATGAAGGCACTGAGTGCTATGAGCTTTCCTCTTAGCACTGGTTTCATTGTGTCCCATAAGGTGCTGTGCCTTCATTTTCATTGAATTCTGCAAAGTCTTTAATTTTTTTCTTTCTTTCCTCCCTTACCCAGTGGTTTCCAAGTGGAGAATTGTTCAGTTTTCATGAGTTTATAGGCTTTTTGTTATTTCTGTTGTTGTTGAAGTCCAGCTTTAATTCCTGGTGGTCTGATAAAATATAAGAAGTCATTTCAATTTTCTCGTATTTGTTGAGGCTTGCTTTGTTAATTTTGGAGAAGGTCTGTGAAGGGCTGAGGAGAAGGTATATTATTTTGTGTTTGCACGGGATATTCTGTAGAAATCTGTTGAATCCATTTGATTCATAATGCCAGTAAGTTTCATTATTTCTCTATTTAGTTTCTGTCACAATGACCTGTCCATTGGAAAGAGTGGGCTATTGAGGTCTCCTACTATTACTTTGAGAGGCTCAGTGTGTGATTTAAGCTTTAGTAATGTTTCTTTTACAAATGTAAATACCCTTGCATTTGAGGCATAGATGTCAGAACTGAGATATAATCTTGGTGAATTTTTCCTTTGATGAGTATAAAGTTTCTTTCCCTATCTCTTTTGATTAATTTTGGTTGAAAGTCTATTTCATGAGCTATTAGAATGGCTACTCCAGATTGCTTTTTGTGTCTGTTTGCTTGCAAAAGCCTTTTCCAGTCATTTACTCTGTTGTAATGTCTATCTTTGTTGCTGAGGAATATTTTTGTATGCAGCAAAATGATGGATCCTGTTTTCACATCCATTCTGTTAGCCTCTGTCTTTAATTGGGGGATTGAGTCTATTGATGTTGAGAGATATTAATGAACAATGATTGTTAATTTCTCTTATTTTGATTGGTGGTATTATTGTTTTTGTGTTTCTGTGAGTGTGCTTCCCTTCTTTTGTTTTTGATGGCATGTAATTATTTGTTTCCTGTGTCTCCTTCAATGTAGTTAACTTCCTTGAGTTGGAGTTTTCCTTCTAGTCTTTTCTTTCTTTCTTTCTTTCTTTCTTTCTTTCTTTCTTTCTTTCTTTCTTTCTTTCTTTCTTTCTTCCTTTCTTACAATTCATTAATTTCTGATGGTGGTGGGTTTCCTCCCCCATCATCTAACCACAACCTATCAGGCCTCATCTGGATACCTCATCAAGGGGAAGTGATCAAATCACTGCCAACAAAGTTCACATCAGAGGCAGTCTCTTCTGCCCCCACAACTTTGGAGAATGAGCTGTCCATTAGCTTTATCTGATCAGGGGACCTAAAATTTCTGCAGGCATTATCCTTGGTTGGTGCATGAGTTTGTGCAGTCTCCCTGGGTCCAGATCCTCCAACCTTGATGGTCTCCCTGTGGGGCCTATACCCCCTGGGTCCTTCTGTCCTCCCACTCTTCCATACCTCTATCAGTGCTCTACCCAGAATCCATCTGGGAGTTCCACCATCTGTCTCTACCCCTGCTAGGTGGAGTCTCCCAGAAGACATCTATGTTTGGTTAATAGCTACTTATAAGTGAGTATATGCCATGCATGTCTTTCTTGATCTTTGTTACCTCACTGAGGGTTATCTTTTCTAGTTCCATACATTTGTCTACAAATTTCAAGACTTCCTTTTTTAGTAGCTGAGTAGTATTCCATTATGTAAATGTACCAGAGTTTCTTTATCCATTCTTTGGTTGAGGGACAGCTAGGTTGTTCCAGTAAAACTGCTATGAACACGGTAGAGCAAATGTCTTTGTTGTATGGTGAAGCATCTTTCAGGTATATGCCCAGGAGTGGTATAGCTGGGTCTTGAGGTAGCAGTATTCCCAGTTTTCTGAGAAAGAACCATATTGATTTCCAAAGTGATTGCACGAATTTGCACTCCCACTAGCCATGGAAGTGTGCTCACTTTACTCCATGTCCTCACCAGCATGTGCTGTCACTTTTTTTTTTCTTTCTTATTTTAACCATTGTGGTAGGTGTAAGATGGAATCTTAAAGTCTTTTTGATTTCCATGTATTTCCCTGATAACTATGAACGTTGAATGTTTCTTTAAGTGTTTCTCAGCCATTCAATGTTGCTCTTTTGAGAATTCTTTGTTTAGCTCTGTATCCCATTTTTTAATTGGATAATATTGTTTGGTGGTGTTTAATTTCTTGAGTTCTCTATATATTTCGGATATTAGCCATTTGTTGGATATAGGATTGGTGAAGATTTTTCCCAGTGTGTAGGCTATTGTTTGTTCAGTTGACAGTGTCCTTTGCCTTACAGAAACTTTTCAGTTTTATGGGGTGCCATTAATTGTTGATCTTAGAGCTGGGCTATTGGTATTCTGTTCAGGAAGTTGTCTCCTGTGCCAATGAGTTAGAGGTTCTTCACCACTTTCTCTTTTAAGAGAGTTAGTAGATCTGGTTTTATGTTGAGGGTTTTTTTATCCACTTGGGCTTGTGTTTTGTGCAGGATGATAAATATGGGTCTAATTGCATTTTTCTACAACTAAACATCCAGTTATGTCAGCACCATTTGTTGAAGATGCTATCTTTTTTTTCCACTGTATGATTTTGGCTTCTTTGTAAAAAATCAAGTGTCCTTGGATGTGTGGATTTATTTCCTGGTCTTATATTTTATTCTATTGATCCACGAGTCTGTTCTATACCAGTACCATTCAGTTTTTTTTTTTTTTTTTTTTTGTTTTTGTTTTTGTTTTATTTTTTTTTTTTTTTTTATTACTGTTGCTCTTGGAATTGTTCTCTTTGTTTCTTTGTTGAACGCAGCCCTCCCTATCTTCTTCTCTTGGTTGTGTCTGCTTCTTTTTCCTAAGGCCTTTCAGTGTGCAGCTAAGTTGCTTGTATAAGATGTTTCCAATCTGTTTATGAAAGCTCTTAGTGCTACGGCCTTTTCTTTTAACACTTCTTTCATTGTGTCCCATAAGCTTCAGTATGTTGTACCTTCATTTTCGTTGAACTTTAAGACACCCTTAACTTCTTTCTTTATTTCTTCCCTGACCCAGCTATCACTGAGTAGAGAGTTTTTCAGTTTCTATGTGTGTGTAGGCTTTTTTTTTTTTTTTTTTTTTTTTTTTGTCATTGTTGCGTTCCAATTTTGGTCCACAGTGTTTGGATAGGATATAAGGTATTGAATCTTCTGGTATCTGTTGTGGCTTGCTTTGTAACCTGCTCTATGGTCAATTTTTGAGAAGGTTCCTTGAGGTGCCAAGAAGAAGTTATAATCTTTTTTCTTTGGGTGAAAAGTTCTGTAGATATATGTTAGGTCCATTTGATTCATGACATCTCTTAGTGCCATTATTTCTTGGTTTAGCTTATGTTTTGTTGACTTATCCTTTGGTGAAAATGGGGTGTTGAAGTCTCCCAATATTAATGGGTGGGGATCAATGTATGGTTTAAGCTTTATTAATGTTTCTTTTACAGATATGTGGGCCCTTGTACTCGGAGCATATCTTGTTTTCATTGTTTATGGTTATTAAAAGGTTTGCTGGGTATAGTAGCCTGGACTGGCATCTGTGGACCCTTAGGGTTTCAAGACTTCTGTCTAGGCCTTCTTGTATTTTATGGTCTGTGCTGAAAAGTCTGGTGTGATTCTGATAGGTTTGCCATTGTATGTTACTTGGCTTTTTTCCCTTGCCACTTTTAATATTTTTCTTTGTTCTGTACATTTACTATTTTGACTATTATATGGTGGGAGGATTTTTTTCTGGTCTACTCTATTTGTTGTTCTGTAGTCCTCTTATATGTTTATAGGCATCTCTTTCTTTAAATTCGGGAAATTTTCTTTTATGATTTGTTGAAAATATTTTTTCTGGGCTTTGGAGCCAGGCATCTTCTTTTTCCTCAATTCCTATTATCCTTAGGTTTTATCCTTTTCATGATGTCTTTGATTTCTTAAATATTTTTCGTCAGGAATTTTTTAGATTTAACATTTTCTTTGATGGCTGCATCAAATTCTTCCATTATATCTTCGACCTGAGGATCTTTCCTCCATTTTTTTTTTTTTTATTCTGTTGGCGATGCTTACCTTTGCAGTTCTCATTTTCTTCTCTAAGTTCTCTCTTTCTAGGCTTTCTTCAATTTGTGCTTTTATTATTTTTTTTTTTATTTTCATCTTCAGATCTTGGACTAATTTATTGATTTAATTCACCTGATTGCATTTCCCTGAATTTTATCCAGTGTTTTTAAATTTGCTCTCTATAGGCCTCTGTCACAGCCTACTTAAGGACCTCAATCTGTTTGGATGTATCTTCTTGTATTCCTTTATAGATTTTATTTGTTTCTTCCATTGTCATCCCCATAAGGAAATATTTGAGGTCATTTTCTTTTGTTTCAGTTGTGTTATAGTGTGCAGGCCAGATTGTATTGGGATAATTGGGTTCAGGAGTGCTATATTATTTTGACTTTTTTGTGTGCTGTTATGCTGGCCTTTAGCCATTTTGCTGTCTCTGGTGTTAGGTGGTAGTTTCTGATGTCCTTCTCTGGCTCTTGAAAGCAGCCCATAGGTGAGTGGCTAGAGGTTGGGACCTCTCTTCTGTGGGGATCAGAGAACCCTTCAGGTTGATCAGATAGGTGACCTGAGGTCAGAACCACCTGTAATCCACACCGTCATGTACCCCCTCAGCATGGAGATCCAGACACTGGTGTTCTGTGGCCCATAATTTAGTCTGAGTCATAGAGCACAGGTACTGCGCACCTCCAGCAGGTATGAAGCAAGACCTTGGAGACGCTACCCATGCCTGTGTGGACCCAGGAGCCTTCTGTGGATTGGCTAGGTGACCTGAGGTCAGATGCACCTGTGTTCCAGACTATGGGGTCTCCTCGGGGCTAGAAGACCCAGACAGTGGTGCTTTGTGGCACACAGTTCAGTCCAAGACACAGAGCATAGATGCCTCACAGGCAGGTGAGTGACTAGACCTTGGAGAATGTGCTCAAACCTGCAAGACCCAGGAACTTTCTGTGAATTGGCCAGTTGACCTGAGGTCAGATCCACCTGTATTCCAGATAATGGGGTCTACTCTAGGGTAGAATACTCAGACACTGTCATTTTGTGGTCAACAGTTCAGTCCAAGACACAGAACACAGGTGCTATGTGACTTTGTCGACCATGCCCATGCCTCAGTGGTCCCAGAAGCTCCCAGAAGCTGGGAGACCAGAGGTCAGATCCACCTGTGTTCCTGACCATGGGGTCTCTTTTGATCTGGGAGACCCAGACACTGGTGTTTTGTGTCCCACAGGTCAGTCTGATACACAGGCATGTGAGTGGCTAGACTTTGGAGAGTGTACACAGCCTGTAAGGACCCAGACACTTTTCTGTGGATTAGCAGGGTGGCCTAAGTTCTGACCCACCTATACTCTACACAGTATGGACCCCTCCCACCTGGAAAAAACCAGCACCGGTGTTTTGTAGCTCCCAGTTTGGTCTTTAGGTCACTGAGTAGTCACTGCTCACCTGCTGATCAGACACAGTGTGTGATCAGAGCAACGGTCTTTTATCCTATCCTTCTAGTATTTTCTGTAGGGGCTGGATTTGTGGATATGTATGTATGTATGTATGTATGTATATAATTTTTCTTGGAATATCTATCTCAATGTTAGTTGAGAGTTTTGCTGGGTATAATAGTCTAGGTTGGCATTAGAAGCTTCAAGACATCTGTCCATGCCCTTCTAAGTTTTAGAATCTCTGTTAAAAAGTCAGGTGTAATTCTGGTAGGTCTGTCTTTGTAAGTTATATGGACTTTTTCCTTGCAGCGTTTAATATTATTTCTTTGTTCTGTAGATTTGTGTTTTGATTATTGTGTGTCAGGATGATTTTCTTTTCTAGCCCAATCTAATTAGTCTGTATGCTTCTTGTACATTTATTGGCATCTCTTTCTTTAGGTTCAGAAATTTTTCTTCTATGATTTCGTTGAAACTATTTTCTTGTCCTTGGAGCTGGGACTCTTCAACTTCTGTTCTATTCTGGAGCCAGTCAGGCCTGCAATTTCTTGAGGCCTGGTAGGTATTTCAGAAATTCAGGTGATTAAGCTTAGAGGATAGTGTTCAGGTCACTTCTGGCTGTAGTTCAGGTTGACCTGGAGTGGAAGGATCCAACTTATTTTTTGAGACAAGACTCTCACTGGTCTTGGTGCTCAGTGGTTGGCTAGACTGTCTGGCTTATGAGCTCTGGGGATCCTCCTTCATCCCCAGATATGGGGATACAGCTGTGCATTGCCATGCCTGGCTTTTCCTATGTGAGTGTTAGAGTTCTGAACTCAAGCAGTTTGCTGACATAACAGTCTCTCTAGTTTCAGTCTTTTGGTGAACCTGAGGAAAACACCTAAGAGACTTCACTGTTGAAATGGCATTTATTCTGGGGACAGGCATCACTTATATCAGTGAAATTATATAAGTTGTTTCCCATCTCTCAGTCTCTCTTTTCTTACTCTCTTTTATATTTTATAGTCAAGCATCATTCTAGATTTAACCTAAATAGGTTAATTCTTACCCTGTAGAAAAGAAGAAATACACTTCCTGACTAATGATGATGGTTGACTTTTACATGTTTGACCACCTGACGCACACTCATAAGGGATTTAAGAGATAAGAATTAAAGGCAATAAGAATATATAAAGTAGAGTGACTTCAAACCCTTAGCATTGGTAGTTTTAATTATGGGAGGTGGTTCTTTAAATTACCCAGTCAGTACCAGTATTTTCAGTTATATAAAGATCAAAATATATCCTGCCTTACCTCATGGATAGATATGATGGGAAGATCAAGTAAAATTACAAATATCGTGTGTGTGTGTGTGTGTGTGTGTGTGTGTGTGTCTGTGTGTGTGTCTCTCTCTCTCTCTCTGTGTGTGTGTATGCATTGTATATCTACCCAGATTATTTAGGCACTTGTCACACATTTCTCTTTGAACTCCATAAAAGCAAATTTGTAACAAGTCTTTGGAGCAATGTAAGCAAAGAATGATAAGGAAATAAATGGCCATCTTCATGATACTTCCTTTGTATGGTGAGATCATTATTGTGTGAATCTTCTATTACTAATAGTATTAATCTTAAGATTAGATAATGTCAGCACCTGGTAGTCAAGGAGGTTGATACCAGGAGGTTATCTTGCCCTAGAGATAATCAGGAAGCTCAGAGAATATCTAAGCCAATTGTGCCTGCGGACCAAGTCTCTGATCTGTACATGACCACATGTTTCTTTTGATTCCTGCATCACCAAGTCGAAGGTGATGAAATGAAAAAAGCATGCAAACTTAGGCCTAGAAGTAAAAAAAAAATTATCTTTTCAGTCACAATCATGAGAACAAGAAGTGTGAAAAAAGTTATCTTGTTCATATTATTAAAGATCCTGCTGAAGATGGATTTAACTGTAAAGGCCAGGCTGTAGTAATAAGGGCTACTTTTTATGAATGCTTTCTCTCAGATCAAATTGGATGGGAGCAAGCTTGAAGGATAGTTGTATCCTGGGCCTCCCAAGCTCTGTTCTAAGGGCAGGCAGAGCCTGAATGCTGTTTCTTGACTCAGCTTTCCTAGCTTTAAAGGTAAAGGCTCAGTAGATTTTGGAGGGAGGTTTAATGAATAACTACCTCAAGGTACATTGGATTATTTAAATAAGTTAGCAAAAATTGTCTGGACAATAAGATTAAAATGTGTAATAGATATTTAAACTTAGAGGCCATCATAGGAAAAGGACCACCACATCAATCAATAGTCTCACTAAATGACACATTTAAAGCTAACGGTGAAGAAAATTCAATGAAAATTTTAATGGCTTTATCCAAGAAGAAATGAAATGTGAGAAATTAAATCAAGCAAGCATCCATCCATTGCTTGGCATGAATTTTTCATAATGGTTATAAAGATTTGTCTCTATGGTAGGTTTCAAGGTAAATTTTCCATATAAAATTAAATCTATAGATACAATTTTTCCTTTCACAGTGTAGAAGAAGTCATTTTTAAGTGAATTTTAAGTGGGATGTTAAACACGTGAGGTTAATTCATTGTAAGCATGTTCTGTGGGTTCATAAATGGTTGGGCTTTCTTATGTTGCAAAACCTTTGATATGTTAATGTGTTGATTTGTTTGGGTTGACTGCAGGTGTCTTATTAGAAAATCATGCATTATTTTGAACTCTAAGAATATATAGTACTTATCTGGTCACATTAAATTTTAATTAACAATTTTTTCAAATATATCCATTTATTCAAATGTATCTCCCAAAATTAAAATTCATGGTCAAGTTATGACTTTTCTCTCTCTCCCTTTCTTTATATAAAAGCACATATTTTTATTAGTGCATATGTTAACAAATACACATGGATATGCCTTCATATGTGGACTTAGAAATACTTATTAATATGTGTATAATAATCAACGTATTCAAAATAATAGAGGCTTGTTGTAAATATCCCACCAAAAAATTTATGAAAGATCTGGATACTGATTTATATAAATTATACTGAAAAGATTATACAAATAATTAATATTGCCTGTTTTCTAAAAGTAGCAATCCTTGTCAGACCTGTCCTGTATCCTGGCTCAGCATTATAAACAAGAGAATGGGCAATGGCTTATGGATATGAGCTGAGGAGCTCTGTAACTCCCTAACCTCATTTAAACTATGCCTTTAACTCAAGTATGCAGACTCCAAAATTAAACGAATGGAGTGAACACCACAATTCTCTAGTTGTAGCTTTTTAAATAGAAATGCCTTGGAGAATGACTGGTTCATTGATTCCTTGGGAACTGGTTATGAATTATTTATCAGCAGCTTTCTATTATGCTAGATGATTGGGGGATGTACAAACATGCATGGAAGGCGCATAGCAAGGATTTGGTTTGCGAGAGACACGCATACCTATTTCCTTGCTAGAACTTTGGCTAGAAAAACAAGTCACAAATGCTCTATAAGGCACCCAGAGAGGCAACTCGAAATTGTGCCTCTTGATTTCCATCCATATGGTGTAAAGCACACATCACTAACTAAAAGGCTTTTAGGTAAAGCCATAGGCAACATCCTTGGGGAATAGGATTTAGTAAAGCAATGACAAACTCAAGATCATGCACACTGCAGAGAGAAGTAGTGGCATTTATTTGGATTAAAAAAATAATTGGAATACAGCATTATAAATACACATCTCCCAGAGTTTAAATCTTGGCTCTGCATTAATTGTATAGGTCATCAAAATTAGAATGTTGGAGTAGAATTGGCTTTTGGCTGTTGTATATTGTGAGTTTTTGTAAGTATTTGGGGAAGGGGATGCTATTAAAGACATTTACAGTGGTGAGTTAGATGTGGTAGATATTGATTTACATTCAGAATTTTAGACTCACCAACATAGGAAAGATGTTTTCTTCAAGGCTTCCAAATACAAATAACCAAAATGCTATGAATATAACATACATATAATTCCTGATTGTTTCATGGTTCTTCTTGTTGTAGGTAGTTTATTGTATATATGTGTAATAACATTAATGTAAAAATATTTAATAAAAATTGTAAATAAAAAATACAGGCCCCAGAGGGGGCAGACTTAGATATGTTTGAGTAGAAAGAGCATTTAGTCATACATGTTAAAATGACTCCCATACAGTTTAGTGAGCTGCCCAAGGATCTGGTAAGTTATGGGTAGAAACTAAGGAGAAACCAGAATGTCCTCATGATCTTGTAAACTGTGCCACTACCTGGAACCTCACACGTGATTTAATGCTCTGCTGGCACTGTCTAGAAAACACAATAATTTTACCTTTGTGTTTCTCATGTATAATAGAGGGTCAAAAGATCAATGGGAGAGCAACAGTGGCTTGACACATTGTACATGGCACACATATGGAGAGAAGAAACATATGTGACCAAGGAGCACCATCATATGCCATTTGTGTACTTATCTGCATAACCAACCATTTCTGCTGAACATAATTACATAGGAGGAAAGGAAAAGACCTAGCAGCTCAGAGTCCTTTTTCTTTTTGGTCCTTCTTTAAGCATCAGTGACCCCAAGTTAGACTGAGTATGTTTCATTAATTCAAATAAAAACAGCCGGGTTCACCCTACGCAACATTTCTATTCCTCGGGAAAAGGCAAAATACATAAGCATGTAAAAATTACAAAATAGCAATTTTATGATTTCAGGGCTTCCATATATGAATTAAAGGCTGCTATATTCATCTTTAAAGTTCATATTGCACAATGTAAATTGGAATGATGAAACTCAAATTAATTAACAGTTTTAATTTTTATTTCCTAATCACAGCATCAAGCAGAATTAAAAATACTGTAATGCCAAAGGGAACATTTTGATACTACAGCAGAAGTCTTCCAATGACTGTTGTTCCTGTCTTTTGTCAAGTAACCCTTGCCACATTCTTGTGTTACACCAGACCTGCAAATTAAGGCACTACCTTTGCTCAGCCTAGGTGGGTATCTGTTCTCTTTGCTTTTAAGTCACAATACATCACTGTGTTCTGGTGTGGTGTTCCAGATTTTAATGGTGATTATAAGCTTAGAACAAGGAAACAAGGAAGCCTTGTTTAAGTAGTTTTCACATTACATAAGTTGTCATACTTATAATTTCATAGCCAATATTAGGCGCATTTCATTTTGCCCATCTTTGCTTAGCTTCTGGCTTTTAGTTCTGCTCATGATACAGAATGAGTTAAGTGCAGGGGGCATCATGTAGCTATTTATGCAAATTACTGCTTTTGCTCATCATCATTGAGACAGTTACATGCTATTGAAAAAAAAAGGGGGGTGGGGTGGGGCGATGCTTGGTAGAACCTGAAATGTAGGAGGTAACATTTTAGTATTTTTGTTGAATAAATGAACTAGAAAAATGAATAGGCAACTGTTTCTCTGCTGTCTAGATCACAAGTGCAGAAGATGGTTGTGTGGTTATTTTTATGGACCACTGTCTTATTTCTTCACTTTACCCAGTGTTCACATACTGCTCATGAGGAAAGTTGGTTCCTGTGGTGTGATGTCTAGTCTTTGCTGTCAACTTGACTATATCTGGAATCAACTAAAACACAAGCAGCTCAACACATCTATGAAGCCTTCCCTGGATTGGATTCTTAGTCACTTCCTTATTGCTGTGACCAAACATCATGACCAAGGCAACTTATAAAAGAAAGTGTTTGATTTGGGCTTATGATTTCAGAGTCAGGCAGGCATAGTACTGGAGTAGCTGAGAGCCTACTCTTGAGACACAAACACAAGACATAGAAAAAGAGACACACTGGGGGTGGTAAAAATCTTTTGAAATATTAAAGCTTGCCCCAGGGACACTCCTCCAATGAGGCCACACCTACTTCCCAAATAGTCCATGAACTCAGGGCCAAGTCCTCAAATCTATGAGTCTATGCTCACAGGCCTATGTTCACTCAACCACCATCATCATAACTTGAGGTGGGAAAATTCATCCTAAATCTGTATCATCTGGGGTCAAAAGATCTTGGCCACACATTCTACTTCCTGCCTACATGGACAGACATGGGGAAAGCAAGCTTCAACTATTTTCCCTGCTTGCCCTTGCTCTTGCTGGTAAGTTCATCTCTCATGAAACTGAGAGAGTATTAGATTAGAAGCCACTTCTTCAAGATACTAGTGTAGACAACAGACCAACTGAGACATCCAGACTTGTGGACTGAACAACTATTGGATCATGGCTTTTCTTTTGAGTGACAGTCACCATTGGACCTATGGCAAGACCATAGCCTGTAAGCCACCATAATAAGTCGTTTTTTTTTTCTGTCTGCCTTTGTGCATGTGTGCGTGTGTGTGCGTGTGTGTATGTGTGTGTGTGTGAGAGAGAAAGAGAACAAATGAATGTGCATTCTCTCTCTCTCTCTCTATCTCTCTCTATCTCTCTCTCTCTATCTCTCTCTCTGTAACACTTCTTTTCCTCTAAAGAATCCTAACTAGTACATACGGTATGTGGCCAACTCTACTAAATTGAATCAATCTCATGGTTTCCTACTCTTAGTTACTGCTTTGCTTCAGAGTGAATACAGGTGAATTCTGTAGTCTTTCTATAACACCAACTGACAACCCTCTTCATCTCCTGGCTGAGGTCTTTTCCTGTAGGAAAAGTTTCTTAGTTAAGTCCCACTGGAAACCAGTTTTCATTTTGCTTTCAACTTGGTTTGACCTTGTACATGGGAAATAGTTTGAGGCATTCTATATGGTAATCTTAACCAAAATTAAACAACTGTGAACATTTTTATTCATCCATTCACTCATCTATGTCTCATATTTACATTAATAGATGATACATTTGAATACAAATATATTTATATTTCATATAGATTAAGATCATATACTAAATTATGAAAAAGATTTTAAAAAGCCAGAATTGGGGATGCAAGGAGCACCAGGAAGACAGATTTCTGGACCTGCATGACGCTTGGTGCCTTCATAATGGGAGTGGGGCTATCTCTGACTTTGTTGCCTGCCTCTTGATCCGTTTCCCTTAGCTGGGCTTCCTTGTCAGGCCCCAGTAGAAGAGGATGTGCTGAGTCCTGTTTTGACTTGAGGTGCCAGGCTAGGTTGGTACTCCCTCTGAGGAGACAGGGGAATAGGAGGAGGGGTTCATGAGGGTGGGACTGGGAGGATAGGAGGGATGGGGATATGATCAGGCTGTAAAGAGATTAAGTAAGTAAGTAAATAAGTAAATAAACAAATAAATGAAAAACTGCATGGCTGGAAGTCAAGGGTGTTATATGATAATCAATTTTTTGTGATGTCTGGAATCTTGAAATCAAGTGAGCTTTCCATGGAGTGTGGAAATCTGAGAAAAAAGGGAAAGACCTAAATAATTCTTCATGGCCAACAGGTGTTATGTTCTTCTTCCACATATCCCTTGGCTTGGCATCTTGATCTCCTTTTCGAGAATGCAAAGAATTTGACTCAGCACTGAAATAAAAACCTTGTTCATGCTTTCTGTGATGTTGTAAACCCATCAATAATTTCTACTACTTGCTGAAAGTGGCATTGTTACACCCTTACATGGTTATGTTCTGACTTGGAAGACTATAAATAACAACAACAACAATAGTAATAATAATAATAATAATAATGATAATGATAATAACAATAAGTGATTTTTCTATACCAGTACTTCTAAGGTACAATATTCATATATGTTATTTAACCCACAAATTATAATATAAAATAGGTAACATTGTTATTATTATTTTTATAAGATTTTTATCTTTGTGTGTGTGTGTGTGTGTGTGTGTGTGTGCATGTATATGTGCATCTGTGTCTATGTATGTAAGTTCCTGTGGAGGTCAGAAGAGGCATTAGGTTATGTGGAACTATAGTTACAAGTGGTTGTAAGCTGCCAGATGTGAGTGCTAGGAATGTAACCTGAATCCTCTGGAAGAGCATCAAGCCCCCTTAACTTCTGAGCCATCTCTTCACCCTCAAGTTACTGATTATTTCCAATTTTCATAAAGAAACCTAAACAGAGTACGGTGATATTAATTAATCTTTCTAATATCAAATGACAGCAAATTGGCATAGTATGCATTCTCTCTGATGGGAAAATATGAGCCCTTGGACACCTCCCTGAGCTCCTTTCCCTACCTGGATTCTTCTAGGAGGTCCATGGTTTCATTCGCATTCTTAATCACCCATCTCAGATTCTACAGAATCTGAAGCCTTGTTTAAAGAATAAGCAAAGTACTTAGGAGCTACTACCCAATGCACATGCAGATTTGAGATGATCCAAGAGACAAATGTAGTGTCTAAGGATGTGGCTAATAAAGCTGGGGGTTGATTTTCATAAGTTAGCCTGGTTAAATTAGCTTTGGATCGAATTAGCATGAATTGCCATCCAGGCCTAGTCAAACCTAGTGTTGCCAGACCAGTGTGCTAATGTGACATAATTGAAAACATATTAGGCCAGCCTGCACAGAATAACCTGCTCTTTATTCTTCCAAAGCATCTCGGATCAGGGATCAATGTGTGCTCAGGTTCTGAGAAAGGGCAGGTGAAATAACGTATTAACTAAGTAGGTTAGGCTAGTAAAATGTACTTGCATCATTTTCCCTGTCCATGTCAAAACTTTTTATCCCAGGCTTCTTTAATGTTTCCGACTCCTCCTATCCTGTCCATCTTTCTCTTATTGCACAGCCACAGCATGGGAATTTACAGCGTTAGTTCTGTGTTCTGGAGTCTCCTTGAATGTTTCTGTTCACCCCATGTCTACGTTGGCCACACATCATGAGTGTTATCTATCCTGATTTTCTCACTTTTTTTTTTCTCTAAGGAAGAAATGTATCCATTCATTTCTTTAAAAAGGCAGATACACATAGCAAATGATAAAAATTTAAAATCAAGATGCCAAAAGACATCAAAGTGTCAGTCAATGGAATTTCAAGAGAAGTATTTGTTCCAGTCTATATTCTCAATTCATGGCCCAGCCTGTAACAGTACATTACCAGGATGTTCCCTGAAGCAAATTAAAGTAAAGCTGAAATTCCTCGTTATGTCATTACATATGGAAAACACAGCCTGATCAGTCCAGAGAAATATGGAAGCCTAGGTTGCAGAAAAGGAAAGAAGGAAAAGCCAAAAAAGCAATGCCTCTTTCTTCATGTTTCCCATTAGTAGGTTTGGGGCTGCACAGTTTTGTTCCCTGGTTCTTGTTCAGTTTAGGGGAGACATTCTTAAAGATTTTATAGTGCTAACATCTTTAGACTGAAAGGAAAAGCTAGAAGATAATTAGTGCGTCTTAATCACTTCAAACATCTCATAAGAGCTCTCCAATTTCTGAGCTTGCATAAATATTTGGCACTTTGATATGTTTCTTAATACTTGACTTATTTATCTGCATATTCTAGCAAAGTAATGAAAAATGATAGTTTATTGAACTGTTTTTTTTTTTAAATGTGTGTTTCTGAGATACAAACCAAACCCCAAACCATTATTCTGTGCTATTGCCAACCAGCTGAGAAATGTAATATGATCTGTTTCAGTAGCTGATGTGACAGGTTCAGCTGGATAAAGAGAGGTGTTCACATGTCATAATAAGTGAACTGTGGCATTACACAACAGAAGAACTGAAAAGAAAGGTGGATGGCCTAGGAAATCTTAGCCTCAGAATTATACATTTTAAGTAGAGGAGTTTTGAACACTGGTGAAAGGTAAATACAGATATGCAATATTTGATGGAGAATAAGTAACAAAACGCATAGGAATTTTTTGAACACTCCTTAAAGTTCCTGTCTGCATCACACTGATGGAGTTTGTAGCATAGAGAGACGTGTCTATCTTTGACTCTAGTCCAGTTGAAGTCATCCCAAGTATGATGTCGGAGCACAATAACAAAATAAAGACTGTTCTAGACTCAGTATTCATACTTTGGGTACTCCATATAGAAACACAAATACAGCGGTAAACTCCCATACCCTCTATCTCACTTACTGCCACACAACTCTGCCTGCATTCTGGAGGCCTGTGGGTACTAGGGATACCAGCTAAGCCCCTCCACACCCAAGCCCCTGCCTGTCAACTCTCCTGAAATCACCCCCAACAGTGGTAAACTGCACCCCACATGCTGTGTTCAATTTCCCACCTCATAACTCTGCCTACTTTCTTGAAGACCTGCCAGCAACAGAGACATCAGGTAAGCACCTCCCCCCTCCAAGTCTCTGCCTGCCAAATCCCCTGAAAGCACCTTTAACAGCAGTAATTGTACCCCATATCACATGCCCGTTTTGTGCCTCACAACTCTTGTCTGTACTTCTGAAGGCCTGCAGAGTTGTGGGACAAACAGGTAAGACCCTGCCCCAAGCTCTTGTCTGCCATATTCCACTAAAACATATCTATCAGCCTTAAATGGCACCATACCCCCCCAACACCCTGTTCCATTTTTCCACCCCACAACCTGATCTGCTTTTCTGGATGCCCTCAAGCACCAGTTACCCCAGTCACACTGGTACTAGGGACCTGAGAGGCAAGGGGAACATCCAAAACTCCAGAGACCACATGGGCCACAAAACCCCCAGGGAAGACACCATGCTGGTATATTCCTCAGCTATTAAAAACAATTGCATCAGAAAGTCATATCCCACTCTCCATTCAAGTGTAGAGACTGTTCTGACCATTGGCTAGATCTGGGTAGGGGTTTAAAGTTTACCGCCTGTATTGTCCTTGGCTGGTGCCTTAGTTTGAGCGGGACCCCTGGGCCCAAATCTGCCTCACATTTGACCATGTCCCCTGGAGGGGGAGACCTGGTGGCACTCAGAGGAAGGACAAGCATGTTACCGATATAGACTTGATACCTTATGAGCATATACAGGAGGAGGTAAATCCCCCTCAGGAACAGTCATAGGGGAGGGGATAAGAGGAAAAGGTGAGGGAGGGAAGAATGGGAGGACACAAGGGATGGGATAACCATTGAGATGTAACAAGAATAAATTAATAATAAAAAATTTAAAAAAAGAAAAAGAAAAAAAGATAAAAACAATTGCATCATGAAATTTGCAAGCAAATGGATGGAACTAGAAAAGATCATCCTAAGTAAGGTAACCCAGACCCAGAAAGTCACTCTCGATATGAACTCACTTATAAGTGGATAGTAGCCATAAAATACAGGAGGATAACCATGCTACAACTCACTGACCCAAAGATGTTATGTAACAAGGAGGGTCCGGGGAAGGGCCTGTTGAATCTCACCGAGTAAGGGAAATGAATACAACTGTTCAATATCTGAAAATGGAAATAGAAACAATAAAGGAAACACATACAGAGGCAATTTTGGAAATGGAAAATCTGGGTAAGAGAAGAGGAAGCACAGACTCAACCATCACTAACAAAATTCAAGAGAAAGGAAGAAGTAAATGTATCACTATCCCCAGACTATATGATAGTGTACATTAGTGGCCCCCAAAATCCTACCAAGGAACTCCTACAGCTGATAAACACCTCCAGCAAAGTGGTTGAATACAAAATGAAGTAAAAAATTCAGTAGCCCTCCTTAATATAGCCACAATAGGTGAAGATGCAACTGTTTATATTACAACTTGATATGCCAAGGTGGGTTGGTATCTATGGGAGGCCTTCCTTTTTCTGAGCCTTTTCCGAGGAGAAAGGGATGAATGGAGGATCATGGCAGGGAGGTGAGGTGAGAAGGAGGGACTGAGAGGAGAGGAGGGAAGGGAAACCATGTTCGGGATGTAAAAATACTTAATTTTTCTCATCTTCCCATTCCAATATGTATTCTTTGGACTCAAATGACCTTGCCAAGTACAAACTTGTCCATGCATTTGGAACCTGAGACATCTTTATTCCTTTACTAACTCTTACAGGCTGAGTCTATTATGATTGCAAGCCTCCCATCCCCGATCCATTTCCATATTTTTGGCCTTGACTTGTTCCTTAGAGCTTTGTCTATTTCTGTTTTCTTCCCTGGGGTATATGACCTCACAGTTTTAGTCCTCCACCCTTGTATAACTCTTTTGTTTTAATTAGACATTCGACTTCCACTTCTTTTAGTCTAGCACAATTTAGATGATTTAAATGTACTGCATCAACCAAAAATTTCCCCCAAAGTATCTGCTTCTTTAACTCTTGGTGGGAAAGTCCTAAAAGTGAGTCCACATTTGCAGTGCTAGACCTTTATTGATTGTTTCCTTCAGAGAGGCTCAAGTGCTAGTATTTATTAGTAATTATAACAAGAGGTCACGTAGACTCAACAAGAGTGGTAATTTTAGGGCAGATAGGCTTTTCCTTGTGTCCTGAAATGAGAATAGCTAGGAATTATGAGAGCTAGGATTAGCCTTGGCTTGGCAATTTCTAAGTAGGACCAAACTAGCCTGGACAAAGAATTAACCTAGCAAAAAAGATTACCTAAGAAAGAAAGCAACTCAGAGTGTCTAATAAGAAAGTGCATGGATGACTTTTTTTTCCCTTAAAAATTGCCTCATTAATCTTACAGATGTTCAGCTTTCTGGCCCAATATATCTGACAGACATATTTGTGAGTCAGGAAATATTGAGGATTTGCTTACCCTGTCTTGGCAGAGTTTGGCCATTGACTCAGCCTGCATCCAACCTTGCCCTTTTTAAGGCAGATTTCTGTCTGTGGTAGAAATGAGTACATATTGCCCATTCGCTTGTTTGCCACATTTTAAGCCATCACCATAAGAGGTTCTTTGATGCTCATCGTCCTCTTTGAGGTAGGATGGGTGTTGCCAGGATGCTCCAACAATGTAGAGAGTTTGGGGTGACTGCTAAGGTAATAAACTGTCTCTGTCATTTTCTCACTTGGGAAGCTGCACCCTCTTGCTGTAGGTTGTTTATTGTACATATGTGTATAATATAAATGTATATGAAAAAATAAAAAAATTAATAAAAATCTTGCAGTTGTTTTGTGACCATTTGCAAGAAAAATGTCTGAAGTGTGAAATCTCTAGTTTATGTCTCTTTGTCAAAGAGATGACTGTGTGTATTGGGGGTGGTTGTGCTCCTGGGAGTGGGGACCAGGATGTCTTTACTGTCAGACTGAATGGAGGTTGCCTGATCATCATCAGCCAGCCACATAGGAGCCTAAAGTCAGCAGACTTATTCATGCTTCCAGAGGCAGCTGGAATCATAGAGCAAGAAACACTTTCTTTGAGGGAGAGCTCCAGGGCATGGGAGTCATGGGATCTGTGAGCTTACTTCACATAAACAGAATGATTTGCTTTTTACTTAGAGAGGATTTAATTTTTCATTCTTGCATAATGTGTTGGGGCTAAAGATTTTATTGTTGTTTGCTTTAGTCTAACTGTGATTCCTTAAGCACTGATCTAACACTGTTTTGTTTCTGAACCTGGTAAGCAGTTTTGATTCTTCAGCTTTTCCTAGAGCATCAGGGGAAACAGTTCAGGTGTGTGAGCATTTGTCTAAGTTCTACACTCATTATTTCTTCATGTAGACAAAACTGTCAGGGACTCTGATTTTTTGTCTCATTACCAGAGAAACGCCACGGTTTTTTTTGTTTTGTTTTGTTTTTTGTTTTTTTGTTTTTTGTTTTTTTGCAATGCAAAGCCATCATTCCTATTGGTCTGAGTGGATGCTGGAGTTTACAGCTCTTCCCAACCTCTCCATTCACAAGACACAGTCCTCCATTTGGCATGGACTATACTCTCCATTGAGGCATTGTTCCTCTGGATTAACTTTATTTTCAAGTTGCCAAAATACAAGCTCTTACTCTCTTTTGTTTGTTTGTTTTGCCCAACTCCTGCTTATTCTCGCACCAGACTCCATTATTAGTGAGCCTAGGAGTCCATGGTGAATGCTTTGAATGTCTGTGCTAAACCACACCTTGGCTTTAGTCCATCTGCCTACACTGAGAGGCATGCTGAGATGTTGTTCTGGAAGTCAGTCTTTTAATTAAGATGTACTTTTGTATGGATGGATGTTTGCCTGGATGTATGTATGTGCACCACATGTGTGCTGCCTAAAAGAAAGAGTAAGACTCCCTAGAATTTGATCTATAGATGATTGTGAGACAATGTGTGTTAGAAGCCAAACTGAAGTCCACTGAAAGAGAAGAAAATCTTCATAACCATGGTTCCCCAAGCCCCCTTCAACCAATATTAATTACAGTCTACTTTTTCTTTTTATGAAGACTTGAGGGGATTTTTTTATATATCAGCATGGGGGAGTTATTTTATATATCAAGTCTTTTTGTTTTATTTTCTTCTTTTCTGTACCTGAAAATAGCAAGCTCAAATTCTGAACTCAACTGAGATTCCCAGCATATATCATGCATCCTAAGCTCTTTCCTGGGTCAATTCATTCCATTTTTTTGCTTAACACTTTCATTTCTTTAGTTATTATTATCTTATTTTGCATATTCATTTTGTAAATTGAAATATATTTGTATTGTAACAGGGAGTGTGTTGCTCTGGTTGGTTATGAAATGTCTTCTGCTGGTTCATGGCCTTGAACATTTGTTTCCTGCATTGATCTGAAACCTTGTGAGGTGAGGTCTAGCTAGGGGGATTTTCCTTGAGATTATGGTACAGACCCTTTCTTTGTCCTATCTCTGCTTCGGCTTTCTGGACTACGATGCTTTCCCTAACACCATGGACTGGAGTCTCTCAAACTGTGAGTCAAAATCAATTTTTCTTTCTTTAAGTTGATCGTGCTAAGTATTTTATTCACAGCAACAAGAAAAGCAATTCAGGTAGAAAACACTTATTTGTATTCACAGTCATTCAAATAAATGAATGAGATAATTAGAATGTTCAGTTTCAGCTTGTTTCCATGCGATAACAAATAGCTGCCTCAAAGATCATCAAAATCCAGAAAATATTAATATTAAAAGCATATAGTTTTATGTTTTACAATTAATTCTATGATCCAATTCAGATTAATATTTGCATATAATGTGTATGATGCCTTGTCTTTCCCCATACACATATCAGGTGATCCAATATAATTTACTGAAAAGATTTTCTTTCCCATTTAATTACATTGGCCCTTTCAATGGGTTAACTGGCCTTTAAAGGCATCAGATAATTATCTATGGAACCAGTGAGAACATTTTTATAGATGTGATTGCGGATCTCATGATGAGGAAATTATCTTGACTTGTCTAGGTCAACCCTAAACTACTGTAAGTATTCTAAGAAAGAGGCAGAAGAGCAGAGACATTGAGAAGGCAGACAGAAGGGTGAAGATGAGAACATAGGGAGATGTTTGAAGATGTTATCCTGTTAAATTTCAATGTAAAGGAGGCCATGAAGCAATGGACTTGCTCTAGAATGTGGGAAAGGCAAGGAAAAGGTTCTTTTGAGTTCTGGGCAGATTCACTTAATAACTTGATTTCAGCATAATGATATCCATATTGGACTATGGCCTCCAGAATTTTTTTTTATAGAAATCAAGGTAAATGAAACTTTTGGTTATGGTATAAACTAACGAGCAAGGAAATACAAAACCAACAAAGGCCATTTTTCCTTTGTTTCTCCAAAGGATAGGGGGCAAAGGAGAAGAGAATTTAGTCTGTAAGGGAGGTTGGAGGATAATAGACAGGGTGTAGATGCTGCCTTGTCTCTATAGGGATCACCATATCTTCTCTTCTAGTCCTGTGGCAGTTAGGAAGGGCAGAGCAGTATGAACCTCAGGCAGTCCATGTTGGAAATCTGAGAGCAGAGAAGGCTGCTCCTTTTCCTGTTTAGAGTTCAAATCCCAAATGCCAGTATTTTGTGGGTATGGTCAAGGCTCCACAAACCAGAGAAACTTCTAGGAAAGAGGACATGAGGGGAAAGGACATAGCTCAGATCCATATAGACTCATGATGTCCTTGTAGTCTCTGTGAGCCCATGTGAGTCCACTTGGCTCTATGGGCTGTGTTCTCATGGTGTTCTTGACCCATCTGGCTTCTACAGTCTTTCCGAAAACCGAATTAGTGGATCTAGGGGAGAGGAGATGTAGGCGTGGGAGGATTGAGCACAGTGGAGGGAGGGAAAGCTGTGGGCAAGATGTAATGCATGAAATCATCATCATCTTCATCTCCATCCTCATCATCACCACATAGTCCAGAGAAGCTTCCAGAAAGCAACAGATAGTTTCTGAGTACTTATTGGATATATAAAGAAGTGTAGAGAAAGTTGAGTGACAAAATTTTTATCAAGACCAAGAGGGTATAGAAGACAAGCTGATTTTATTTGTAGGCAGTGACTAAGATACTGTGTACAGTGACTGGTGTTGGCTTCATTTCAAAATGTCAGCTTCATAGCTATCAGCTGGGGATTCTCAATGACACAGGAGGCCCATGTTAAGAAGTTAAAGTAAAAGAAATGAGGAATTTACAGCTTAATAATATCCTGTTTCAGGAGTGAGTATTGTATGAGCCTCACTAGAAATTTAAGTCAACCTTGAGATTAATAACTGCGGGGAAAAAAAGGAGGAGACCCTCCAAAGACTGAATTTGTTCTCCTGAATAATTAAAATGACAACCAGATTTAAAAATCACCAAGTGCACCAAATTTACTAAAACTTAATAGAATCATAATTATTATTAATAATCTACCATTTGTGAACTGGAGCTCTATAAGACAATATATAAAATTAAATTTTTATTTAGAAAATTTAACTATTAATGTATGAATTTTAATCCTAGTACCTATGTGCCATCACTCAGTTCTATTACAACCATAAGTAGCACAGATTATCATTTTATGGTTAATTGCTGTAAGCTCAACACGCCAAGGAAACTATGCATGCATACATGCTTTAAAAGTCAGAATTGAGAGCGTAGTCTGACTTCAGTTTGTGTCTTTTCCGTTGTTAACATGCCACACAAAGCATCTGAAACTCATTTACACCATAGAGGCTTGAGTTCACTTTCTTCAGCCTGATGGTTTAAACAAAGGTCCTTTCCAGCTGCAAGAAGTTAAAACTCTATTATGTGACCTGGCAGAAAGAAGAACATAAGTGGCTTTTCTATTAGGTGTTTCAAGAATCACCATCTTGATTACATTAAAGGCAAAGCATGAAAAAAATTAAAAATTGCAGCAGAGTGCAAGAGAAAGATTAACCCATGTCATACTCACGTCTTCCAATTGCTGATACATTTGTGTTTGTCTCTGAGAGAAGGAATGGGGTGTCAGAAAAGACTTGTCTGTGTATGAGAAGTAAAGTAGCTGAATCTTTAGAAAATAATTTTGCAATGTTTGTTCCTTTAAATGCGGGTGATGAGAGACAGCTTCTACATATTTTTGACAATTACGAAAACATTTTGCAGACAAATTTTATTACATAGATTGTTTTGGAGATGTCTGCTTCAATTATAACAAAACATGAAGTGGGAACGAGAATTGAGACTATCTAGATATTTTCTTTCTGTGTGAGTCAGGCATTATGTTGTGTTGACAGAATCACATGTGCACACGCATACACACACACATACACACTTATGCACACACTTATGCACATACATGCACATGAGGTTTATTTTAATTTAAAGTTTCTAAAGAGACTACTTCTTCACTTAATGGAAGGGGCAGGGAAAAAATTTAGCTTCCATGGAAATATCCCCAGTAAGCTGCTTTCTCTAACTAGATCCCACTTCCCACAGTCCCATTATCTTTCAGTAACCTATTCAAATACTGAATCTACCAATGTATTAAATCATTTGTCTCAGAAAACTTTCACAGAGGATGAGCTTTATTAATCCCCAGCCCATTCACTTTAAATAGGATCATTAACTATCATACTTTGTTCTAGGTGATTCTATGAGCATTGATAAAAAATGTATTCTTCAACCAATGCAATCGAGCAGTAGAGATAAATGTTTGATCACTTTAAACAAAAGTCCTGACACTCCATAGTCAAGGCTTTTCTGCATTTTTATAATTTATTTTTAACCTGATTAAAAAACACAATATGGCTAAAAGTCATCACAAATGGCTTAGCATTTTCTCTATTTAATCACTTTAGAACCTGACCCCAGCCCCTCCCTCCTGTCCTCCCAGCCCCACCCCTGCACTCCTTGCCCTTGTTCCTCACTCACTTTTTCAGAGAAGAGGAGGGCCCCAAATGGTACAAACCCATCCTGGTGCCTCAAGTTGCAGCAGGATTAAATGCATCCCCTCCCACTGAGGCCAGACAAGGCAGCCTAGCTAGGGAAAAGGGGTCCAAAGGCAGGCAACAGAAAGCATCTACTCCTGTTATTAGGGGAGCTCACGCCTGCTACATATATGTAGAGGATCTAGGTCCAGCTTTATGCATGCTCTTTGGTTGGTGATTCAGTCTTTTTGAGCCCACAGGTTACTTTACTTTGGAGGTCTTCTTGTGGTCTCCTTGACTGCACCAGCTCCCTCAATCCTTCCTCCCACTCTTTCACAAAACTCCCTGACCTTGGCCTACTATTTTGCTGTGGGTCTCTGCATCTGTTTCCCTCAGCTGCCGGATGAAGCCTCTCAGAACACAGTTATGCCAGGCACTTGTCTGAAAGCACAGCAAAGTATCATTAATAGTGTCAAGTGGTTGATCTCTTCCATGGGGTGGGTCTCAAGTTGGGCCAGTCATTATCTTGCCATTATTCCCTCTGCCCCATCTTTATCCCTACACTTCTTGTAGGTGAGACAAATTTTGGGTGCACCGGTGTCCCTCTTCCTCCACTGGAAGTCCCACGTGGCTACATGAAGTGGTGACTTCAGTCTCTATGTCCCCCATTGCTAGGTGTCTCAGCTAGGGTCATTTCCATAGGCTCCCAGAAGCCTTCCTGTCTCTGAGATGCCCTCCTCAATTTCTGTTCTCTCTCCTGTTCCTTCCTTTCCCCCCACACCCAAATCTCCCTTCACCTGATCTTCACCACTGTCGCCCTCCCCACCCCCTCTCCCAGCCAGTCCCCTCCCTCCATCTACTTCAAATGTCTGTTTTATTTCTCCTTCTGAGTGAGATTCAAGCATCCTCCCCTGGCTTCTTTGAGTCTGTTGATTGTAGCATGGCTATCTTGTACTTTATGGATAATATCCACTTATAAGTGTATTCATACCACGTGTAACTTTCTGGGTCTTGGTTATTTCACTCAGAATGGTCTTTTCTAGTTCCATCCTTTTGCCAGCAAATTGCATGATGTCTTTGTTTTTAAAAGCTGAGTAGTATTCCATTGTGTAAATGTACCACATTTTTTTTATCCATTCTTTGGTTCAGGGGCATCTAGGTTGTTTCTAGTTTCTGACTATTATGAATAAGGCTGCTATGAACAGAGTTGAGCAAGTGTCCTTGTGATATGGTGGAGCATCTTTTGGAAATATGCCCAGGAGTGGTGTTGCTGTATTTTGAGGTAGATATAGTCCCAATTTTCTGAGAAACCAACAGATTGATTTTCACAGTGATTATATAAGTTTGCCGTGTCACCAGCAATAAAGGAATGTTCCCCTTGGTCAACATCCTCACCAGCATGTGCTGTCACTTGAGTTTTTCATCTTAGCCATTCTGATGGCTGTTAGAAGGAATCTCAGAGTCATTCTGATTTGCATTTCCTTGGTGACTAAGGACATCATACAATTATTTAAGTGCTTTTCCATCATTAGAGATTCCTCTGTTGAGCATTCTCTGTGTTTTAATCAGATTCTTTGGCTTCATGGTGTTTAATTTAGTCAAGTCTTTATATATTTTGGATATTATCCCTCTGTCAGATGTAAGGGTAATGAAGATATTTTCCCATTGTGAAGGCTGCCATTTTGTCCTGTTGACAGTGTCTCTTTCAGTTTTTCAGTTTCATGAGGTCCCATTTATTGATTGTTGATCTTAGTGCCTGAGCTGTTGATGTTCTCTACAGAAAGTTGACTCCTGTGCAAAGGAGTACAAAAATATTGCACACTTTCTATTCTATTATATTTAATATGTGCATTTTTATGTGGAGGGGTTTGATCCACTTTGACTTGAGTTTTGTACAATGTAATAAGTATTGATGTATTTGCATTCTTCTATATGCATACATCCAATTAGACCAGGATCATTTATTGAAGATGTTCCCTCTTCCAAATGTATAGTTTTGTCTTCCTTGTCAAAAACAGATGTCCATACATGTGTGGGTTTATTTCTGGGACTTCAGTTTCATTCCATTGATCAGCTTGTCTGTGTTTATGACAATAACATCTGTTTTTTATTACTTATTATTCTGTAATACATCTTGAGATCGGGGAAGGTGATATCTCCAAACTTTCTTTTATTTTACAGGATTGTTTTTTATCTATCCTGGCTTTTTAACTTTTCCATATGAAGTTAAGGACTACTCTTTCAAGTTTGGCAAATAATTGTGTTGAAATTTTGATGAAAATTATATTGAGTCTGTAGATTTCTTTTTGATAAATTGTCTATTTTTCTATGTTAATTCTACAAATCCATGAGAATGGGACATTTTTCCATTTTCTAATAACTTCTTCAATTTCTTTCTTCAAAGACTTGAAGTTCTCCTTATCCAAGTCTTTCACTTGCTTGGTTAGAATGACACCAATATATTTTATATTTTTATAGCTATTTTGAAGGGTGCTGTTTCATTAATTTCTTTCTCAGCACATTAAAGGAGGGCTACTAATATTTTTTAGTTAATTTTTTATCCAATTACTTATCAGCTGTAGGTCTTCTCTTGTAGAATATTGGAGGACATTTAAGTATATCATCTGTGACTAGCAATAATTTGACTTCTTCAGTTCCAATTTGTATCCCCATGATCTCCTTTAGTTCACTTATTGCTCTAGCTAGGATGTTAAGTTCTATACTGAATAGATATGGAGAGAGGTTAGCCTTATCTTGTCCCTGATTTTAGTGGAATTGCATGCATTTTCTTGCCATTTAATTTAATGTGATCTATTGGCTTGCTGGATATTGCTTTTATTATGTTTAGGTAAGTGGACTGAATTCCTGATTTCTCCAAGACCTTTAATATGAAAAAGTTTTGGATTTTGTTTAATTATTTTTTCAGCCTCTAATGAGATTATCATGTGTTTTTTTCATAGTGTTTGTATGGTGGATTACATTAATTGATTTTCATATGTTGAAACACCTCTGCATCCCTGGGATGAAGCCTACTTGATTATGGTGGATGATATTTTTGATGTGTTCTTGGATTTGCTTTGGAAGTATTTTATTGAGAATTTTCCCATTGATGTTCACAAGAGAAACTGGTTTGAATTTCTCTTTCTTTGTTGGGTCTTTGTGTGATTACGGTATCAGAGTGATTGTGGCCTCATAGAATGAGTTTCTCAATGTTCCTTCTATTTCTATTTCGTGGCATATTTTGAGGAGCGTTAGTATTAGCTCTTTTTTGAAAATCTAGTAGAATTCTGTCCCAAACCATCTGTCCCAGGGCTTTTTATTTTTTGGGAGTTGGGATACTTTTAATAACTACTTCTATTTCCTGAAGGGTTATAGGTCTGTTTACATAGCTTACCAGATCATTGGTAAGTGGTATATATCAAGAAAATCATCTATGTTATTTGGATTTTCTAATTTAATGAACTATATATTTTTGAAGTAAGACCTAATGATTATTTGGATTGCCCGAGTGTCTGTTGTCCCATTTCATTTCTGACTTCAATGATTTGGATACTGTCTCGCTGCCTTTTAGTTAATTTGTCTAAAGGCTTGTATGTCTTATTTTTTCTCTCTCAAAGAACCAGCACTTGGATTTGTTGATTCTCTTTGTTTCTAATGTATTGATTTCAACCCTGACTTTCATTATTTCCTGCAATCTAATCCTCTTGCTTATTTTGCTTCTTTTTGATCTAGAGATTTCAGATGTGCTGCTAAGTTGCTAGTATGAAATCTCTCCAAAATTTATTTATGAAAGAACATAGTGCAATGAACTTTCCTCTTAGCATTACTTTCATTGTGCTCCATAAGTTTGGGTATGTTGTGCCTTCATTTCCCTTGAATTCTAAAAGTCTTTAATTTCTGTCTTTATATACTCCCTGGCCCAGTGTATATTGAGTAGAGATTTGCTCAGTTTTCGTGAGTTTATAGGCTTTCTGTTTCTGTGGCTGCGAATGTCCAGCTTTAATCCACGGTGGTCTGATAAAATACAATTTTATAAAATATCAATTTTCGTGAATCTGTTAAGGTTTGTTTTGGGTTTTACCATGTGATTAATTTTTGAGAATATTCTGTGAGGTGCTGAGAAGAAGGTATATTTGTGTGTGTGTGTTTAGGTGGAATATTCTGTAGATATCTGATAGGTCCATTTGATTCATGGCAACTGTTAGTTTCTTTGTTTCTCTGTTTAGTTTAAGTCTAGATGATCTGTCCGTTAGTGAGCTGGGGGTGTTGAAGATTCCTATTATTAATATGTAGAATTCAATGTGTGATTTAAACTTTCATAATGCATTTGAGGCATAGATGTTCAGAATTGAGATGTCTTTTTGGTTGATTATTTCTTGGTTGATTTTTCCTTTGATGAATATCAAGTGTCCTTTCTCATCTTTTTTTATTAATTTTGGTTGATAGTCTAGTTTGTTTGTTTGTTTATTTATTTATTTATTTATTTTTGATAGTCTAGTTTATTATATATTAGAGTGGCTACTCCAGCTTGCTTCTTGGGTCCATTTGCTTGGAAAACATTTTTCCAGCCCTTTACTCTGAGGTAATGTCTATCTTTGTTGCTCAGATGTGTTTCTTGTATGCAGCAGAATGATGGATTCTGTTTTCACATCCAATCTGTTAGCCTATGTTTTTAAAATTAAGGACTTGAGTCCATTGGTGCTGAGAGATATTAATGACCAATGATTGTTTTACATATTTATGTTATTTAAATGTTGGTGGATTAGAATTACACATTTCCTGTATTTTCTAGGATGTTGTTAACCTTCTTAGATTGGTACTTTCCTTCTAGTCTTTTATGTTGGGCTGAATTTGTAGATAGATATTATTTAAATTTGGTTTTGTCTTCATGTATCTTGTTTTCTCCGTCTATGATGATTTAGAATTTTGCTGGGTACAGTGTCCTAGATTGGCATCTGTGTTCTCTTAGGGAATGCAAGACATCTGTCCAGGCCCTTCTAGCGTTTAGAGTCTCTGTTGAGGAGTTAGGTATAATTCTGATAAGTCTTCATTTGCACATTACTTCACCTTTTTTCCTTGCAGCTTTTAGTATTCTTTCTTTGTTCTGTACATTTAGTGTTTTAAACTTTATGTAGACAGAGGATTTTCTTTTCTGCTCCCATCTAATTGGGAAATTTTTCTTCTATTTTCTTGAAAATATTTTCTGGTCCTTGGAGTTGGGATTCTTCAACTTCTCCTGTTCCTGTTAGTTATAGGTTGGATATTTCGTGTCAATAAGTTTTTAGATTTAACTTTTTTTTTAGCTGATGTGTCAGAATCTTCTGTTGTATCTTCTACCCCTGACATATTCTCTAGTCCACCTCTTGTATCCTGTTGGTAGTGCTTGTATCTGTTGTTTATTCTCTCTTCCACAGGTTTTCAATCTATGGAATCAATTTCAATCATTTCCCTCAGTTTGTGTTTACTTTATTGCTTCTGTTCCATTTTCAGGTCTTGAACAGTTTTATCCATTTACTTCAGCTGCTGTATTTTTTTTTTTAAAGGAATTTACTCACTTCTTTAAAGGCCTCTATTTGTTTGATTATCTTTTCCTGTAGCCTTTAAGGGATGTATTCATTACCTCTTTAAAGGCCTCTATTGTCTTTATAAGATTGGATTTATGATCATTTTCTTGTGGCTCGATTTCGTTCAGATACTCAGGACTTGCTGTGCTCTGAAGGTGCTATATTACCCTGGTCCATATTGTATTGTTATCCTGGCCTTTAGCTATCTGGTTTGCCCTGATGTTCCTGGTGTAATAGCTGTCAGGAAGTCTGGCCTAATCTGGATGTTCCTCATGCAGCAGGTCTTCAATGGACAGCCTCGGGCTCGGTGTTCTTGGTGGATCTGTCTTGCTGTGGTGACAAGACAATGGATGTAGTTGATCCTGGGGCTCTGCAGGTCTCTTCAGGAATGCAAGCTATGGGATTTGGAGGACAGCCTGCAGCACACTCTGCAAGTTGTGGCCTGGGTGGACTTGGCAGAGAGGGGACTCTAACCTGGATGTTCCTGCAGCCATGCCTGCCTGGATGTTCCATGGGACCTGCAGGTTTCCTAGGAAATGCAGATGATGGGGATTGGAGGACAGTGGGTAGCTCACCTCTGTTGCCTGTGGCCCATATGTACTTGGCAGGGAGGGAACTAGCAATGTGGGTGAGGGTGTCTAACATGCATGTTTCTGGGGTCTTCACCAGTTTTTTTTTTCTTTCAATGTGTTAAAACTACTGATTCACACACAGCCTTTCTTGCATTGTGCCTTATAAGATATCTGCTAGCATCCTTAATATTACTTTTCCTACTTGAAGCCTGTCTTTTCTTTTTGATTGCTTTTAAATGACTTTTAGTATTATTGCCTATTGGATTTTATGCACTGAAATATGCTTCTCTAAACGCTAACCATTAATGCTATACGATTAGTTGCATTTCTTAGAAAATGAAGGGAGATGGTGGAGTCTCAGTGGCTGAAGTGATTGTCACACATACTTGAGGAAGATAGGTCCAGTCTCCAGAATCCTGGTAAGCAGCAGGTGAGCTTTTGATGTCTATAATTCTAGCACAGGGTAAGTGAAGACATGGAATCTTTAGAGCAAACTGTCTACTCATCCTAGCTTAACAATGAAGCCCTGGGTTCAACTGAGAGGCTCTACCTCAATGAATAAAGTGGAGAGCTAGTGAGGAAAACTCCAATGCCAGCCTTGGGCCTCCACACACATTTGCACACACCACTAATATCCATTTTAAAAGAAAAAAAAAAAAAAAGGTCAGGGTATTCTGTAGTCATGCAACAGAGGCCAAATGAAAACATAGCCAGAAGCTGGTTGTCTCTCATTCAAGGAAAGTGTCCCCACTAGACAGCGACCCCCATTATTACCTTAATCTTGTTTTTCCAAGAGAAAACAAATTTAAGTTACTCAAACCTCTCAAGGCTTTGGTGTGTTCTTTTGGCAGCCTGAGCAGAGTGAGACACCAGCAATCTGGTTATGCAATTAATTGATAGAATGGCTTTCATAGTCTACATTTGGAGCTCATTGAGCCTCTGGGAAATGTAAGTTCATTATTTTCTTCAAATGTAAAACATTTCAGCCTATCATTTTTCAAAAGCTATTTCTTCTAGTTTTCTCAGTACCAGAACTCCATGTATTATGCATATGCTATACCACAAACTTAAAACTCCATATATTATACACGTTATATCAGAACCTTAGACGTCCATGTGTTATAGAGATATTATACATATATTAATGTCTCTAGCCATAGGGAAACCTATAATTTTGTAGTAATACATAAACTTCATACTATGTTTAATGCAACTATCCTACATGTCAAGATGAAGCTTCTCTTAAGAGTCATAGATTATCTGACAAAACTCCTAGTGCAAGGAAAGGGATGCTACCCTTTGACTTGTAAGTAAAGCAGAGGTTGGCAAGTGATGCCCAAACAATATACTATTGCTACTGCTGTTGGCTACTTGCCAGACATCAAGATAAGTCTCTATTGATGAAGACAACACACATTTCCACCACAGGAACTGAGGAACTCAAGCTGGCACCGACTTGGAAGCCTCCTTCTTAAAGGCTAGTTCTTATAGTGTCAGAAAGTTCCAGGTAGTCTTTCAAGAGAGACATTTTATCAACAGTCTCATCTACTTGTAAAGCCTGAGAACCACAACGAAAGGACAAGAATTGTACCCTTATATGTGTAATAGTGGGACTTGTATCTTAGGGGCAACTAACAATTGCCCATTAGACCTAAAGCCTGCTCAGTTGGAGAGAGTTCATATTTAAGACTGTAAATCTAACTGAATATCTGTAGACGAAAAAGCTATAGGCTCTAGAGGATAGCTACTACAGCCATATTACTAAAGTAATGTTGCTTTTAATTGCCTTCTGAACCATCATGGGCAATTCAACTCTCACATTTCATCGATAAAACTGTGTTTAATTGTTTCAGATGGAAAGTATTAGAGAGAACTTTACCTGCTAAAATTATAGGAAATAACTAGCTTTTGGCTTCCGAACACCAAATGAAATGTATGTAACACAAGGGCCATATCAAAATCTCAGGGACATCCCAGAAGTATTGTAAGAGCCAGAGGACCAGGATGGTTGCTATAAGATAGAGTCTTCTGAACCAGGCAGGAATGTTGATCCTATGAATTTTCAACAACATAGTTGCCTGCATAAGACCTAAAATGACAATGCTAGCCCACATGTGAACATGAATGGAGGAAAAAACAAGGTCACACCCTTTGATGAAGAGCTACAGACAACCAGTGTGTCTGCTGGGCAGGGGAAGAACCAGGTTTTTTTTCTATAGATGAGAACCTAATACAAAGGTGTCAACCCTAAACACATGCAAATAATAGCAACACTAATATATATACAAAATATATCTACAAATTTATGTACATATATGCATAGCTACAAGTAGATATAGAAGAGGTTACAAGGTGAGGTGGTTGGCGGGACACAGGAAGAGTTGGAGCAGAGAGAAGTGGTGTGAAATGGATATAAATATAGTGTGCCAATGTATGAAATCATAAAATGTGTTACAGACTAGATGTTTGTGCCTTTCCCTCATGTATTGAAGCTGTAACTTTCAGTATGATGGATGATATCACAAGATTACACTATAATTTAATTTGGAGGAAGTAATGAGGCTGGAGCATGTGTGATGAGGCTGATGACTTTAGTGAGTGGATACAGGGGGCAGTGCTGTCTGAAGCTCAGGTAGCACAACTGTATCAGAAAGCAATCAATTATAAGCCAGCTCGAGTGCCCTCACCGAAATCCAGTCATGTTGCCCCCTGTCACCACATTTGCCATTTTCCAAATTCCTTGCCTCTGGAATTGTAAGAAATTTAAACCACTAGGCCTATGGCTACAGCACCTTGGGCTTATTAATACAGTATTCAGTGTAATCATTGTGTTAATGTTGTCTGTCAATTTTTAATCATCTTTGTAATTTCTATATCTTTTCAGTCATGAGATACATTCTTTATATAATCTTTTAAATCATGAATTACATTTATTTATATGTCTATCAACTTTGATTGGGCCCCAGGCAATGGGAGATGTGTGTTGGTGCATTATAGGTATTTCCATTAAATTTTACTCTAAGACAGTGTAAAATCATGAGGCAATAGTTTGTTCTTTTGAGGGTTATTTTGGGCTTTATTATATGTATTGGAGTGTCTGTAGCTTCCTTTAATCTTCATCTTTGCTTTAGTTTCCTCCCATTTGTATTATCTAGTCAATGTCCTGTGAATTTTGTAGTTTTTCCCACCCTTCTTGGATAAAACCCAGCTATTCTTACTAAGTGTGAACTTTACTTTTCTAAAATTTTGGGTTGTCTTTTTATTCTTCCACATCAGGCCTTTTCCTTACAGCTCTCAGCTCTTGACTCATCAGGACACTTTAGGGATTTCTGTCTGTTCTTGTGCAGACATCGTTTCTCTACCAGAATCTGCCTTGTAAACTACCTGACTTGGCCTGTGCAGATTTTCAGCTCAGTAGTCTGTGTTCAGTTAGAGTCTTGTTCCCTGAACTGTGATCCGAAAACTCTTTCTCAATTACAAGTTGATTAATTCATAAGGCTATTTTTATCTGATATTTGGCATATAAAAGCCATTGTTACATGTGTTTTCAACTGGCTTTTGTTTGTCCACTTGTCTTTTATTCAGGAAGATTAGTATAGCTCTTTTGCTCTATTTTGTCTGTAAGGGAAGTTCATTCAGTTTTATTTACTCCCAGCCTTCTCCTTATATTCAAAGACATTTCACTTTATCTTCACAGACCACCTCCCTCTTGCTTTATCATAAACAAGCCCAATTCATTAACTAAGGTTCTTCAGAAAGACATAACTGATATAGCTATATAGATATAGTAGATGTCATGAATATAATATTGATATAGATAGATGTAGGAGAGAGGCTTTTTTGGGAGTTAGCGACATTCCTGTGGGGCCTAAGCCCCTTGGTGTTTTGTCTGCAATCTAAAGAATAAGAACAGTAGTGGCAGGGCTGAACCTGAGGACCTCGAGGACCCTTAGGGCTTCTGGTTCTAGTTCTGCAGCCTACGGCTGGAGAAATAACAGTCCCAATGTCCAAGAGACCAAGAGCAATAGAAGATACTCCAGCTACAGGAGAGAAAGAGAAGAAAGGAGAAAGGGATGGAGGGAGGCAGGAAGGAATAGAGGAGCAGAGGAAGGGTGGTAGAGATAGATAGATAGATAGATAGATAGATAGATAGATAGATAGATAGATAGACAGATAGATACATGATATGGAAGAGTATAAATGAGAATCTTTACTATGATTTTTTTTTTTTTGTTCTACTGAAGCCTTTACTGCATTAGATGGTACCCAAATATCCTGTTGGGTAACAGTGTATCTTCTTTACTTAGTCTGCTAATATAAATGTCAGTCTCTTCCAGATACATTTTCATAGACATAATCAGTAAAAATACATTACTAATGCACCCCAGTTAGACACTACAGCCAATTACCTATTTGAGATTGGCTAGATGCTTTTCTTTCAGTTTTTTATTGCTCATTTACTTATTTCCTTTGTTTTTATAAGTGTGGGAGTAGTGTGTGTACATCATGGTGCATGCTATGGAGGTGAGTGGACAACTTTTAGAGTTGGTTTTATCCTTCTGCTATGGAGGTTCCTGGAATGGAACTTAGACCATTAGGCTTGATGACAGGTATGTTTACTCACTGAGTCATCTTGCTAGCCCCAGGACCATTTTCTTCAATGTTGCTTTAAGCCTCAGATGTATTTAATTCTGAAATTAAGATAGTTATTTCAATAATATAATACTGGGGACTGGGGAGATATATCAATATGCAAAGGGTCTATGCATTTCAATTATATGATTTTAGATCTTCATTATCTGATGCAGTGGCCAGTTTCTGTATGTTTCTGTTGAGTGTCACATGTCCAAATTGAGATGGGCCTTACATACAAACATTGCCTGCGTTTTAAAACTCAGTGAAAAAAATTCAAGTACCTTTAAAATTATTTCTTATATCTGTTAACATTTTAATGACTATAGTTCACATATAATGTTATATTTCCTTTCACCTTTTCTTTGGTGTTAAATGTATATACTAAAAAATAAAAATAAATAGACTTGTGGTTTGCATTATATTTCTATTGGATGTTGTCTTTTAGAACACTTTGAAAATAACTTGGAAACATCTGTTCTTCATCCTAGGCTCGTTGTCGTCTGCATTTTGAGTGCAGAAAATGTTAGGCAATAAAAAGATGACTTGAATTGTCAGCACAGCTCTCTACAAAGATGTCCCGTGACTTTTACAGTAACCTTGCCACTTTCCCCTGGCTCTTATTAACTTTTTGGCCCAGATAAACTTTTTCTAGCCTTGCATCCCCTGTGCCCTGTTGATATAAATATCCTCCTAGGAGAGTGGTTCACAAAGTGTGGTTTCTTCTGTAGCATCAGAATTATCTGGAAGATTTGTAATATGTGGGAATTCTAACACAGAGGAGATTCAAAAACTGCTCAGGTGAAGCCCAGCCTCCCAATGTATCACTGCAATTCATGCTAATGCTCAAGGATCCCATTGTAGGAGCTGATGCCCAACCTACCACATACCTCTTCCTCTCCCAGAGTTCCTTATTTCTACTGGCTTTTCACCTTGTCGCCAAAGTGATTTGTCCTTGCTCTTATCCTCTGCATTCTAATGGTCATTAGCTCTTCTCAGTACTGATCTCCACAGACCTTAGCTTAGCTCCACTGCCCTTATTATGTGTTTCTATGGTCTTTCTCTTTACTCCCATTTTGCTTCCCTCTGCTTAATTGCTGAACTATTTCTTTCCTTCAGTATTTTTATCACAGATCTGTCTGCTACCTTTCATGCAAATTTCTATCTACCAGTAAAAAACTGTGCTTCATTATTTTTTTTTCTTCCCGAGATAGGGTTTCTCTGTGTAACCATGAGTATCCTGGACTCACTTTGTAGACCAGGCTGGCCTTGAACTCACAGCGATCTGCCTTCTCTGCCTCTTGAGTGCTGGAATTAAAGGTGTGTGCCATCACGCCCAGCCTCTCAAGAACTCACTCGACCACGTGTTTCTAATGCTATGCTGAAATGCACCTTCTAGGATTGTCCGCATTCTCCAACCCATACAGATCCCATTTTTGCCAAGTTGAACAAAATACCTACCTCTTGCGTGTTACATTTTTGCTTCTATCTCTTTTTATTAGTGTGGTTGCTTTATGAATCTCTTGAGACTTCCTAAGAAATAAGGAAGATAAGCTAATACTCCCACATAGCCCATTGTTCTGAGATTTTTATAGTTTTTTTTGTGCCACAAATATCCTTCCTGCAACATCCTTGTTGCTTTTTCCTTCAATTGTTTTTAGTCTCTTTCGAAGCATTACCTATCACTTTGGTAACTCTTCTTCCTATTCTTTTGTTTTTTTTTTTAATTGAAATTTATTTTTAAAAATGTATTCATTTCACATTCTGATCGCAGTCCCTCAGTCATCTCCCCCCTGTCTCACCTTCCCTCCCTCTCTTCCCAATGCCCCTTTCTCCTCTGAGAAAGAGAGCCATCCTCCTCAACAACTGACCCCAGCCTATCAAGTCTCACCAGGAGTGCCTGTATCCTGGCCTGGTAAGACACTCCAGTAGGAGGAAGTGATAGGAGAGTAGGCAACACAGTCCATGGCACGGACAGCCCCTGCTCCTCTTACTAGGGTACCAATATAGAGGCTAAACTGCCCATCGGCTACATTTGAACAGGTTCCTAGGTCCTTTCATGCATGGTCCGTGTTCAGTTCCACTCAAGGGGCCCCTGCTCCCAGATTTTTTGGCTCTTTTGGTCCTTTTATGGGCCTCCTGTCCCTTCCAGGATCTTCCATTCTCCCACTCTTCCATAAGCACTCTGCCCAAGGCTTGGCTCTGAGTTTCAGTATCTGCTTCAATCCCCTGCTGGGTGGAGTCTTCCAGAGGATTTATGGTGAGCGCTATTCCTGTTCCCTCTCGTCAACAGCTTCCAGTGTCTATTCTATCTTCCTTCCTGAATGAGAATTAAGCATCCTCCCAAGATACTCCTTGTTACTTGGCTACTTTAGGTCTGTGTATTGTGGTATGATTATCCTGTATTATATGGCTAATATCTGCTACTAAGTGAGTATATACCATGTGTGTCCTTTTGAGTCTGGATTACCTCACTCAGGATGATCTTTTCCAGATCCATCCATTTTCCTGCAAATTTCATGATGTCCTTGTTTTTAATAGCTGAATCATATTAATGGTGTAAATGTACTACTACCACTTTCAAAACATCTATTCTTTGGTTGAGGGACATCTGAGTTGTTTCAAATTTTACGAGTAATGCTGTTATGAACATAGTTGAGCAAATGTCCTTGTATGGTAGAGCATCTATTAGGTGTATGCCCAGGAGTGGTATTTGATTCTTTTCTTTTTAAAAATCTATCCTTTATTTGCCTTATGTCACCTATTCATATCAGGTCCATATTTTTTCAAGTAATAAGAAATAGAATTATTTATGAGTAGATTTGCTTATTTAATCAGTGAGAAATGCACTTGATTCTTAAGTTCCAGTCATGTACTTAGTGTATGGACAAGTGGCCTTAACCCCGACAAGTTAAAACAATAAGTGGAATGATAGAAAGATATGACATAGTATCTGGTACACCATAACAAGTGACACCTGCAAACCATTGTAGTTGCCATTACCACTTTCATGTAGACTGTTTTAAGGTTCTGACTTCTCTCTTTGGTAGATGTTAGTATATCAGGCACAATGTCTATGGATAATGAGGTTTTCAAGAAGAGACAGAAGGTAAATTATTGCGGAATGCATGACATCAGCACATGACACATCCTAGCTGGATTACAGAGTCTTGATTTGTAAACAAGGGAATGAAAATCTCCCGCATCCTTTGGCCCAAATGTCTGACCAGAAACCTGCTGAACAGACTGTGCTCCTTTTAGTGACATATTCCTCCTTTGAAACTTTACAGTATCCTCAGAGAGAAGCAGTCATGTGCTTCTTGGATCTGATGTTTACCAAAAGGCTCTAAATAGTCTCTTTCCTTTCTCTGTAAAAATACATAAGTATAATTGTCTCCATTTCCTCCTGATTGAACACAGTTCTTTCTGACTTTCTGGTCCCCACCCAATGTATTCTTATGATAAATCAACTGATTTTTTATAGACCATGAAATTTTGGTATTATTGGTATGAATTGTGCTTCAGTGCTTCTCTAACACTGGGGGACAATTGAGGTCCATCACTGTGGTCTATATTAGGGATTCCAAGTGTGTGAACAAAGCCAGTTGTTCTCAGAGCTGGGCTACCATTCTGTCTTCCTAGTCTCACTCTCTGCACATCTCATGAGGAAGCAGCTGTTCCTCTTTGCTGTGATTTCAATGAACTATTTGCTGCAGATTTTGAAGTCTGCCTATCTGACTGATGGCATCTTGCTCATTTTTTTGTGCCATGCCATGGTTTCATCACATAGATGGTAGCTTGATTGTTGAGATGTGACCTTTAATCTGGATTTCCAGAAATGTCAGTAATGAGGTTTGAGTTGTAATTGATTTGACCTGTCTGAGGACAGAACATTTCTGTATAAAAGGAGGGGTTTTTTTTTCTTGGAACATCTGTAATTCTAAGACTGCAGCTATCACCTGAAAATGACACAGAAGCTCAGAGAATCAAGTCCAGGGACTTTAATAAGTCAAGATGGTGACAGAGAGCTTGGGAAGTGGGCTTACCAGATAATTCTTTGATTTCTATGTGACATTCCTACAAGCTTATGAGATTGATCACAAGTGATAAGACATACATCACAGAAGCATTCCATAATATTCTGTTGGGCTATCTGACCTTATTATTTGCTTCAAAGATATCGATATATTAAACCATATATATGTAAAAATATGTGTATGTGTATATATACTCCACAATGCACTTTGTCAAAATATTCAGATAAAAGTCAATTAAGCTAAATTACTTAAGTGCTCTATTTCTCTCTCAAGAGCAAACTATTTTGAATTTTTATCTTTTTTCATCTTTATCTGCTCTGTAGCTATTTCATTTGACTTCAACTGTTCCTATATTTGAGGAAGGAGAGATGCTCACTTTGATATCTATCTATCTATCTATCTATCTATCTATCTATCTATCTATCTATCTATCTACCTATCTATCTATCTATCTATCTATCTATCTATCTATCCATTACTTTGATGTATATATCAATTGATACATATCACATTGAGATTACACACACACACACACACACACACACACACACACACACACACACACACACACACACACAGAGACATTGGCCAGGATACCAAAGTAAGCAGATTATGTGACAAATTGAAACAACTAGTTCTTGTGAATATACAGCTACTCAATAGTTTCTGACATTTTAAAAAGACATGAATGTGTTTGTCTGTCACTTAGTATGATGTCCTCCCTCCTGCTCTTGCTGCCATAGCTCCCTTCCTATGATGTACTCTAACCACCTGGAATCATGGGCCAAAATAAACACAACCTTTCTGAAATCTCTTCAAAGTACTACTTTATTTCTCCTAGATGCTCTAGAGGATGGATTTTCCAATGCCTCCCAGTTCTGAAAACCATCCATATATCCTGACACATAGTCCTGCTGTTCATCTTCTGATCTGTCACTGCAGAGCCTGGTGCTTTCAAATGGCACCACTATACTCTGCTCTTCTGCGTCTCCAAATCTAAGGTCCGATGAGTCCAATTTAATCTCTCTCATTTCAAGACAGCGCATTAGAAACTTTAGTTCTTTTCTACAATCGTCACGTTCCATTGCCATGTCACCTCACCTGCTCATCTTGCCACAGGGTGTGGGTCATCAGTCCAAATCCACCTACATCCTAGGTTGCTACATACATGACAGGTGGATTTTTCATTTCACAAACCTACTTCCTACCTTGTCTTTTTTTAAACCCGGATTTGTTCTTATAAAACAAAACAAAAACAACAAAAAACCACACTTATTTACTTATTTATTCACTTTACATTCTGATCATGGCACCCCCTCTCTTCCCAGTCCCCCTCACACATTCCTTTCCTCATTCTCCTCTCACCTTCTCCTCAAGAAGGATGAGGTCCCCGAAGGGTACCAGTCAGCCCTGGCACATTAAGTCCCTTCAGTACTAGGTACATCCTTTTTTACTGAGGCAAGAAAAGGCAGCCTAGTTAGGAGAGTGGTATCCAAAGGCAGACATCAGAGTCCAAGAGGGACCCCACTCCAGCTGTTGGGGACCCACATAAAGACCAAGCTGTATATCTGCAGAGAGCCTAGGACCAGTCCATGCTTTCATTGGTGTTTCTGTATCTGTGAGACCCCATGGGTCCAGGCTAGCTGTCTCTGTAGATCTTCTTGTGGAGTCCTCAACCCCTCCAGCTCCGTCAATCACTCCACCAACTCTTCCATAGGACTCGCACAGCTCTGTCTAACATTAGGCTGTGGGTCTCTGCATCTGGCTCCATCAGCTGCTGGGTGAAGCCTCTCAGAGGAGTTACGTTAAGCTCCTATCTACAAGCATAGCAGAGTAGCATTAACAGTGTCCAGAATTGGTTCTCTCCCTGCCTTTTACAAAATACCTAACAAGAAATATCATATCTAAAAACTACTTGGAAATTTCAAATCCTTAGCTGAATAGATGGATATGAAAAATAGCACTTAACATAAGAATGGTCACTGGCTAAAATAGAATTATTTGTGTTTTCTATCTTCAATATAGGAAGTAAAAAGGAGTCAAAATTAGAAGAGAAGATGGGAGAAATCCAGTAAAGATGGTGACGATACGCACAAGTTTCACTAGATCTTTACAAACAAAAATAACTGACAATCTACTCAACTCTTAAAATTGAAGTTTGTCACATTTGGCAAAGTCTGATGGTATATGAAGGCCTGTTGTGAATAGCATTGCTGCAGAAAAAAAAAAGGAACAGAGGTTGTGTGCACTTCTGAAAGACATAACACAAAAACTATAGGCTGTAAAGCTAGGATAATAATTTAATAGAGGTGAGGTGTAAGTCCAGGGGAAATTGCCTGAACTTCCTCTCAGAAACTCAAAAAAAAAAAAAACTTAAAAAAAAATCCAAAAATATCTCTTGAGATAACATTTAAGTCAAACTTACTTAGTTCTATAGGTCTGAAAACCCCCAGGTATGCAGTCATGACTACATCATGAGTCTGTCCTGTTTCCCCCACAAAATGCATTCTTTTGTAAGCATACTTGTTTTCCCCAGAATTTCAAAGGCTCTCTTTCCTTTTTCTATCATTTTTATCCAGAAGGAATGCACTGTTTCTTGAGTAAGCCTTGTGGAAAAAATGGGAAGTCAGGAAAGAAAGGAAGAAAATAAGTAAAGAAAGGAAGAAAAAAAATGAAGGAAGAAAAAAGGAAAGAAAGAAAGAAACTGTGTTTGTAGGTAGAAATCAGGGCTAAAATTGAAAATAGAAGCAGTTTTACAGGGCAATGTGTCCAGGATGACACAAAAGGGTACAGATACCAATTTTGGCCAGATTTATGAACTTCCAAAATATTTTTAGCGCTCTTGGTGGCATTTCCTACACTGCAATGAATAGTCCTTCCTGTGGTGTTCAATTGCGCTGCTCGGGACAGAGATGTTCAGAGCAATCAGTTTCCTGAACTGTTTGCCAAATGAAAGTCACGTTGGTGTCTGACACTTCGTTTTTCATGAGTTTTGGAAATGATATGTAGCGAGAGAAGACTGGTCTCTAAGCTAGAGGGAGTTCACAGCTCTGGAGGGAGCAGATAGAAGCTAACTAACCTCACCAAAGGAGGGAATGCTTCCTAACACCTACATATTAAAAAAAAAAAAAAAAAAAAGTTGTGTTTTATGTGCCTAAAACCAAAAGCAGCTTGGAAAACTGTCAGCTTTCTTTTCTCACAATACTTTCTCTTATTTCCCTGGATTTCATTCCTCCCTTCAGTATCCAACTCCTTATTTATCCTGAGCCAGAGCAGTCATTCCTCTTAATAAAAGCATTGGAGAGGATGCTCCCCCAGCATTTCAAGGGCCTCCCCCAAACTCAGTCAGAGGCATAGAGGAGGCTTTGTACTTTACTTCTAATTCATCAGAGACCTCCACATGAAACACCCGAGAGTCTGTCCTATGAAATATTACATAGGCTGTTATTAAGTACCCTCTTTCAAGTCTGTATGGAGACCTGAGGTTACATTGGGGAAAAAGGAAGCTTATAGACAAGCTATTAAGATAATGATATAATACGTTCTTTAGTGATACAGATTTTATATTATTTATTTATTTGTTTGTTTGTTTATTTATTTATTTATTTTAAATGATGTGTTTATAGTTCTGTGCCCTCATAGCCAGAGTTGTAGGCAGTTGTGAGCCAACAGGTATGGGTGCTGGGAACTGAACTCAGGTCTTCTGAAAAAGCAGCATGCACTCTTAAACATTGAGCCCTCTCTCCATCTCCACCTTTTTCTCTCTTCTTCATGAGAAGTAGTGGCTCTTTTCTTATGTGGAAACCTATATTCTCTTTTTGTAGACAGGGTGTCATTACATATACCAGGATGGCCTCAAATGTATGATCCTCTGATCTTCCTATTTTGGCTTCAGCTTACAGGTTTGAGATGCCACATACAGCATGTAAAAGTCATATTTTGAACTGTGGTTTATTTGCACTGTTTATTTTCTCACTCTTTTATACAGTAAGTCAAAAGGGAACTCCCACTGGAAACCAGAGCCCATGACCTACATGGTAAACAAATGGTTCTTGCTCAGATATTTGTTTATGCAAAGAGATGTTGACAGCTCCCTTTCATAGATCAACATATTTTGCAGGCAAACACATTCATTATGGTCACACGCTTGTTACTTCATCAGTCCATGTTGAAAAATGTCACTGCTCCTTCTAATCTTAGACTAGACTTGGTTTGTAAGATATAAAATTGGATTGGACAATAGTGATTTAAGATGGTCCATATCTCCTCTGATGACAAAGCAGGATTAAGTTTTTGATTTTGTCCAACCTAGTCTGTTTTCTGATTCTTCGCCCTATTTTCAGAATCTAGGTTGAAGTTCAGAAACAACCTCTCCCATCTCTATTTCTTTCATCTCTCCTGATCTCCAGTTGACTTAAAGTTGGTAGCACATGATCTATAGTGGTTGAGACTGATATTATGAGACATACAGTGACATTAAGATAGGAAAATGATAAGTGAATAAGACTTACTGAGAGCTTGAGATGCTTGTGTAAGGCACACGTGTTATTGTCTACTACTAAACATGTGCTCTTGCCTCATGGAAACTCACAACCAAGTATGTCTAAAGGTGTAAACATTATTCTAAATGCAGATTTTCTCAAGATTTCCATCTACTCAACTGCCAAATTGGTCTTACTTCCTAACTATTATTCACATCCGTCTACCTACTTCCAGTTTTGCTTCTGTGAGTCATAGCAGCCAACCCTTACCAGACTTTGTGCTTCTGATCTGGGACTCTTCAACTGATTTACTTATAGGTCTCAAAGTCCACTGTGTTTCTCTCTTAAAACTATTAGTTCTTTTAAACCTATTCTTACACCTTCACAGTGCATTGGTGAATCAGAAGCCAATTCTCAACAATCAAAAAAAAAAAAAAAAAAAAAATAGTGCCCCTGGAATGTTGTTTAGTGTCAGGTAGGACTCTTGTTGAAGAAACCAGAAGGGAGATTGCAAGGTAGTTGGCTAGAAATTATTTCTCATTCATTGTGTTTTCTCTGGCAGTTTCTTCACATGTTCTCACATGTAGCCTATATAAACATGCTCTATCTAAACCTAGGGTTTATGTGCACATGATAGTAAATATCTTCAGTCCTAGTTAAAGCAAACATAAGAATTGGCAGATTCTTTTATATCAACTCTGAAAAACAGATAGATATTGCTCTGTAAAAATATTTGAAAATCCCTTGCTGGGTGCAGTTTTTCAGAGGACCTACACGGTAGGTTCCCATCCTGTTCTCTATCTTAAAGCACTTCCTGTGTGTATTCTAGTTGCCATTCCGAATGATAATTAAGCATCCTTCTTAGGGGCCTCCTTGTTATTTACCTTCCTTAGGTCTGTGGATTGTAGTGTGGTTATCCTGTATTACGTGACTAATATCTGCTTATATGTGAGTATATACCATGTGTGTCTTTCTGGGTCTGGGTTACCTCACTCAGGATGATCTTTTCTAGTTTCATCCATTTGCCTTCAAATTTCAAGACTTTTAAAAAAATAACTGAGTATTATTCCACCCAGCAGGGGATCGAAGCAGATGCTGAGACTCACAGGCAAACTTTGGGACAGAGCGCAGGGATACTTAGGAAAAAGTTGGGGAATAAAAGGACCTGAAGGAGACAGGAGAACCACAGGAAGAACAACAGAGCCAACAGATCTGGGCCCAGGGGGACTTTCAGAGACTGATGCACCAACCAAGGACCATGCAGAGTGGACCTAGACCCCTGCTCAGATGTAGTCAGTAGACATCACAGTCTCCATGTCAGCCCCATAATATGGGGAGTAGGGGCTGCCTCTGACATGGATTCTGTTGCCCACTCCTGGCTGCAAGGCCATGCCAGCCTACAGAGGAGGAGGATGCAAGCAGTCTTGATGACACTTGATAGACTGGGGTTAGATGGTAAGGGTTAGGGTACCCCCTTTATGAGAACTGGGGAAATGAGGGTAGGGGGGAAAGGGAGGGAGGCTGGCATCTGGAGTAGATGAAGGGGGGGCACTACATCAGGTTTTAAAGTGGATAAATTAAAAATAAACAATTTTCTTTAAAAATTTTGAAAATATAATGGAAAGGATCAAACAGATAGTTTGTTAATAGAAATGTATGTGTTTTGGGAAATGAGTTAGGTAACCATTTGAGAACTCATTCATCTCTCACAATCCTAACCTGTCCTCCTTGCTATAACTTAGAGTTGACTGATCCCTTCCCAGAACTCCAAGCCTGGTGAGTTCCAGGCACATAGAACAGCTTGTGCCTCTGACTGGTCTGACTAGTGGCTCTCTGAAAAGTGCTGTTTGCTTGAGCTGGATGATGTCATTTCCTGGAGCATTCAAGGAGTCATTTTCTTCAAATTCTTTTTCCAACACTTTCCAAATGAACACGGATTTTCTGCATCATCCTTTACTTTGTTTGGGGTTAGCACGACTAAAACATCTGTCACAGCAAAGGAAACCTAAAGCCCAACAAACCACAAAGATGCCAGCCTTCCACTCCCCAGCCCCCAGGGGACACCTATGTCATGTGCTTCTGAAAGTGGAAGGGCTGTGAGGTGGCTTTCAGGTAAGCGACCCACTGCAATGAAGTTAGACCATTAGTGTCATCCACCTATTTGTTTTAGAGGCAAATCTATGAGATCACGAGGCCCACTGCTTTTTTTTTTTTTTTTTTGGCTTTCATGCTAGGGAAAAGTCAGAAGCCTGGAAAAATGGAGTTGGCATTTCAAAGGGTCATACCATATCCCCAGAAAGAGATTTTTCCCTATCTCCACTCGACTTGCCCTCTCCTCTGTCTGTTGTGTGAGACTCTCAACTTGCAAGCTGCATGTCCTGCAGCAGAGTGGGTGTTTCTGGGGAGGGTGAACCAAGAGCAGCATGGAGGTGGTTTGGAAGAAGGATATGATGTGAATTTTGGAGCAGCAAAATGACTGTCTCCACCCACTTCAGAGAAGGAAGTGGTTTTAGTGGCAAACATCTCAGGTGTGGGAAGTGAGCTCCGATGCCTTTCATTCTGTAGTGTGAGAGGAATAAAAAGGCCTCCTCACCATTCAGCTGCTCAGACTCCCCCACTCTCTCCTTCCTGCCTCCCTCTCCTGCTCTGTAAGCTCAGTTCTTTAGAAGCAAATCTTGCTGCTCCAGCATTTAAAGACGTGCCATTGCTCGGCGATAGTTGGGATCAGAAAAGCAGCTCATCAGCAATTTAGATATTAATCATAGGTTCTGAAGTTTAAATAGATGCCTGAACTCTGGAAATAATCTTGGTTTAAATGGATAAAAAGTACCTAAAGAGCTTCAGTGGGAGTTCAAATGTTATCTTGTTCATTTGGTTTCTGAGGATGTGCATCCAATGTGTTCTTTGGGGACACTCAGAATTTTCTTGCTTCTGGGAGAGCAGGATGCAAAGAATCCATAACATGGTAACTTATTGTGCAGGGTCTGTGGGTTTAAGAGAAAGGCACAGCTCTGAAGTTGCTCACAGCCTTTACTTTCACAGCTCCAATTCACAACCATTGATGAAGCAAATGTACTCTCAGCACTGCGAAAGCAAGTGATGGCTCAGAACTTCATTTAGTGTTAGGCTGGACTCTTTATAGAAGGGACAAGAATGGAGACTGTAAGGTAGTTAGCTAGAAATGCAGATAAAAGATTTCTCCAGAATGTTGGGGCAGATACTCAGCATTTCCTCATGGTTGCTAAGTTACGTAAGAAGCAAGATCACAATCAGACTGCTTCTGCAGCAAACACAGAACTCAGTTTAAAAAGGATGTGGACGATCCTATAAAGAGTTTTTGACGGGAGGTGAGCAGGCTTGCATACAGGACGACGCCTTAGAACTACAAAGGCCAACAGTGCTCTCGTGCACTTGCCCAGGGCACACTCCAGCAAAAGTGTGGACAGAGCCTTTCATTTCATGTTGATGCAGGTTTTCTACGGGGCAGTACATTTTATTTACTCCCTAAAGTTTCACATTCTACAGATTTAACATAGCAATCCCAGAGGGTCACGACTAGGCTCTAGAGCTATTATTCCTCCTCACCATCTGTAAGACTGGCATTTGGGAGGGGCTCCCTTTGATTGGGGCTGCCTTGGGCATTACAGCATGCTTAGCAGCATCCTTGGGCTCTAGTGGGGCGGGAGGGGGGAGGGGGTGCAGCTGCACTAAGCAAATATCAGGTTAAGGCAGGAATTTTCAAGGATTCTAGGTTCTTGTGTCCCTGAACAAAAAATTGGACAGAGAGAGACAGAAAGTAGTGGCAGTCTAGGCAGTGTGTCATGAAGAGAGCAATTTTAAGAGAGAAGGTGGACCAGAGCTGGGAGAGTAGGTTAGAAGGCCGACACTCCCCATGCCCTGCATGCTGGGACCTGTGAAAGTCAGCTGGATACTGCACATGCTTTCTGCACACGCTCTGTACTATTCCGGTTTTTGTGGAGATGGGTTTCTAGCCTGTTTTTCTTTTTTCCTCTGTGTTAATTTTGTTTCTATATACTGTCCTCGCTCCTGCCACTTTCTTCCCACATGACCAGGTCATCATGAAAACAATGGCTCGAGAGTTTTTACGGCCATTTTGTAAGAAGCCCATAGTCATTCGCTTACAATCTTATAGGCTGTTTTAGTGTGTGGTGCCGCGTCTTCTGCTGACTTACTATAGTCCCGCCAATCTACTGTTAAAGAATTAGAGTTCATATTAAGCTTCCAGATTCTCAACAATGAAGTATGGAAGAGAATAGAATATTTGGTGTAGTAGTGTTCGATGGCATGGGCCAAAATACACACCAGATAGATTTTTTTTTTAATGTTTCACTAAATGTAATCACTAAATCTATCTTTATATCAAATGCTTATTATTTTATGTTTTCATGCATTTTAACTTCTCTTACCCCTCTTGATATCATCCCTATGAAATGCCATCTGCCACCTGCCATCTTGCATCCCTGATATTTGACCCAATCTGTTGCTGCAGCAACACCCTCACTCAAGCATTATGTAATAGTCTCAAAATCTTCCACATCCTCCTTCTTTATGCTGTTCACTATTTGAAGAAAACCTGGATGCTTTTTGAGGAAAAGGGTTCTTTCTTTGCTTGTAGGTCACTCTTTTTGTAGCACTGAACACACTATATTACCTGTTTATGTGTCTCTTTCTCTTGGAGAGTGAGCCGCTTGAAGACTGTTCTGTGTATGTGTTTTGCATCATAGGGTGGCCCGCTCAGGAGTGAAACATTGTTTAGTGGATTGTAGTAAGTTCAGCTGCAACTGAAGAGTTCACAAAGACTATATCATAAACCAGAGGCTGTGCCAGAGACCAGCTGGCTTGTTTAGGAGCTACTCTGTGAAATTGCTTTCTCTTTCTCTGCTTTACCACAAGGCCCATCTCCTCTGCCTGCTCCTGTTTGTATGCTCAAGGGCAAAAAAACTTTAGGGGTTATAGATTGAAATGATATAGTGATTTCGGAACCAGATTTCCCTAGGTAGAAACAAGCCTCTATCAGGTAGAATGCAGAGTAGACTTAGGAAGGAAGAAGGATACAATTCTGCTAGAAGAAGCATTACCTTAACAAAACAAGAAGCCCAAATCCTTAAATTATGGATGTTTTTAGATTAATATTTCAGTAAAAGAAAGCAAATCAAAGCAAAAGATAATCATTTCCATCGTTGTCTAAAATTCACTTTTTGCACCTGTATGTGTGTGTGTGGCATGTATGTGTGTTTGTGTATGTGTGTTTGTTTATGTGTGCCTGTGTGGGGAAAGGGCAGAGGTTGATGTTAGGTATGTTCCTCAGTCTCCTGATGTACATAGACCCAGAGATTGGGCTAGTATAGCTAGCCATCTTGGTGTGGGTCCTTAGTCTCTGTTTCCTGAATGCTAGACTTACAGGCACCACTTTCCTGTCATATATGTGGTGCAGGGAAATAGAACTCGGCCTTCACACTTATATGGCAAGAACTTTGCTCACGGAGTCATCTTGATCACCATCCACTCTAATATTTTAAAAGACCTCTTCTAGTGTTCACAAAATAACTAAAGCTCAAAAGATAATTAAATTAAGGACTAAAACCTATATATTCCCCCCAGAGAAACTCAGTGTTTCAAAATAAAAATCTGTAATGGGATCTCAAAGAATTACAGAGCTCTAGATCTGAGTAACCGTGGTTGCCTCGACTGTAAATCTGAGATGTTAGAACATATGATTAATGAAGTATATCTTTGCTCAACATCCAGTGAGATTCTTGAGTCATTGGTGGGTGGTTTGATTGATAAAAACAAACTGAAAAATCAGCCAACCAATCAATCAACAATATTACCCCCAAAGACTGATAATCCTTCAAAACAAAAGGTAAAAAATACCTACTTTCTAATAAAACATTTCAAGCATGTCTACTGTAGACACTATTAGCTCTATGTATTCACATCAGGTGTCTTTGGCTATAGCAGCACTGTGAGGCACATCTGAGGGCTATGGTGATGTTGGCTAACATAGGCAGGTCTTTGGAAGAGAATAACTAGGCAGGAATCTGGAAAAAGCAAGACACACGCTATCCAGGTTCCTGGGTAATGTAGCTCTGCTGACTTACATACCTGTTACCACGGTATCCACTCACAATAACAGCATTCTATGACTGAGACCTTAGTGGTGCACATCTTTGGGTAGGTCTTTGAGGATATTTCCAGTGAGGACTGAGGGGGGAAAATCTCATCCGGAGGGTGAATGGCTTCAGTCTATGGTCTGAAGTCCTAGACTGAATACAAATGGAAAAAGAAGAAAGCCAGCCAAGTGTTCAGATTTCTGCCTCCTGGCCTGCTGAGATATGAGAAAGTGGATGCTATGTGATCTTGATGCCAGGGAGCCATACTCAGACATCCCACTGCTTGCCCCTGTGCCATTCCACTGTGTCTCCTCAAACCATGAGTCCAAATTAGCCCTCTGTTCCTTAAGTTTTTTCGTGTCAGTTGTTTGGCCAAAGCCATGTGGAAAGTAACCACTGTAGTCATCCAGGGCTCAGAGTCATACTTTTTGGCCTTCAGAGTTAAAGAATGTTTCCAGTGGAAAGAAAAGGTGTATCAGAAGGTTTAGCAGGTATGGCTTGTCTGTACAACAGAGTGTCATTTCATTACATATCACTGCCCTAAGGAACATGCTCAAAATTGGATCTCTATTCTACTATTACTGATTTCCATTTAGCATTAGAGATGCTAAGCCCAGAGTTCCTTGCACGTAGCCAGTAATCCCAATATTTCCAAAACAGGTGGTTGTCTCGGACAGATCCGGTCTAGAAGTCGAGTTGATTCTTGCTTCTTCTCCTTGGCTCAGGCCCTTCAAATTAAACCCATTTACGGTTTTTTTTTTTTTTATCTGCTCCTATTTTGATGAGGCCAGTTTTAGAATAATAGTTTACTTCTAGCATGTACTTACTGTTATTCAAAATAGTATCATTTGGCAAAGTGGAGATGATTTGGAGAAGAGAGAACATAAAAAGCTTTTGAAAAGAAAACCCGATCATACGATGGACTATTAAGCAGCAAGAATAGATGCGACGGAAGCAACGGAGGATGCAGCAAATGGTTTCTGTGAGGAAGTGAGTGATGGAAGCTTGGGGAGCCCAGGGGGAAGCAAACAGCACTGCGCTCCAGTCAGGAGTTAGATCAAGTGTCTATTCTGCTAAAAAGCCTTGTGACACGGGGGAGCCAGGTGCCTGGACTGCGGCCTTCTTGCTACAGGCCTTTATTCACTTAAGTGCAAGCCAGGCCAGCTGGATTCTGGTTTCCAAGCTGGGGAAGCTCATCCAGGAAAAAAAAAGTTGCCTAGATTTACAGGAAATCTGAAAGCCTTGGCATTGGCGTGCTTGGACCTCAGGTCAGAAAAGCTGAGCTGAGCGGCAGATATGTGTTCCTCATTATTAGAGGGACACGGGGTATTTACTGATCCAGTTTGGGTTCCACCTGGAAAAGGCTTGGGCCAGCACATGGGATGTGACAAATACTTGGAAAGAACAACATACACATTGAGAGAAGTGTTTGTCCCCTCCTTTTCCACAGTGATAATTTTAGTAAGCAGATATACATACATTGACAGTTGACTAAAATATGCCAAGAAACATGAAGACCAGGGACAAGGGCAGAGGGATACTGTCTGCAGGCTGTATTCGCTGTATTTGAATGCAGTCACCTTACGCCATAAGCTCTAATTCTTTTTTTTCAAATGCAGAAATTATTTTAATCTTGGCATAGCATGAAATTGAAGAAAAAATTCTAAGACACACAATGAATGAGTATATAGAAAACACAATATTCTCACGTAAGCAGAGATTATTTTAAGGTCTAGCTTGATTTTGTTATCAGAAATGTTTAGTTGTAATGCAAAGAAATATTTTATGATGCAGTCTAGCAACCATTTAAGCAAAATTAAATGATCTGACTAGAATTATAAATCACTCAAGATTAGGAATCATTCATTTTATTGATATTTAATAAAGCTAAAATTTCCTTTCTCAGAGATTCTATAGCATAGTACATCTGTTGATAAGCAGACTTTGTCTACTCAATAATAATTACTTAAATTGATGTTCAAATATAGAAATGATCAGTAATTCTTTCAAGAATCAGATAAAATCTGAAAGTATTTGCTAATTTTAAATATTAGCTCATTCTATGGAAGACTAAATCATTATAAGTGGGAAACTCATCATCTTTACTCATCCTTTTTTTTTTCTTTTTTATTAATTTATTCTTGTTACATCTCAATGGTTAGCCCATCCCTTGTATCCTCCCATTCTTCCCTCCCTCCCATTTTCTCATTATTCCCCTCCCCTGTGACTGTTCCTGAGGGGGATTACCTCCCCCTGTATATTCTCATAGGGTATCAAGTCTCTTCTTGGTAACCTGCTGTCCTTCCTCTGAGTGCCACCGGGTCTCCCCCTCTAGGGGACATGGTCAAATGTGAGACACCAGAGTACGTGTAAGCTCTAATTCTTATTAGTACAATTAAGGGGGGGAAAGAGGCAGCAAGTAGTCCCAGTCATTCCTTTGTAATAAATACCCATTTGCAAAGGAAAATCTCTAGTTACTTTTGGTATTTTGCCTTGCTCTCCATTATCTCTAGATCTCCCTCTGGCGGTCACTGCCAGCACTACACTACTATTTTTTCCTCCCAGAAGTCTGCAGAAAGTCCATCTAGGCTCTTCCAAGAAAGATTGCCTTGGGTCTCATTTCCAGAACAAAGCCAGTTGTTTCAAATATTTTTAGCAATTGCCTTTTTACCCAACTAGCATCTCACACAGAATCCCAGTTCACAAAACATGAGAGACAGAATGGGAGAGGGAGAGGGAGTGGGAGTGGGAGAGGGAGAGGGAGAGGGAATATATATCCACCTGGTTTCCATCTGGGTGAGGTTCCATGAGGCACAGCTGGGCCAGCACTGGGTTGAACTCTAGACTAGTGTTGGCCATCTTAGCAGACATACTTTTGATCTGAAGGAGCTTTCTTGACAGCAGTATCTCTTCACCATAACTTTTTAGATTGAAATTAGCAGAGACCAGACTCAAACTATTTAAGGAATATGGGAATTTGTTTACAAATCTTGACAGTGCAAAAGTATGTCCTGAAGTAGAATATGTGTAAAGACTTAAACAGAAAGCATCATTGTGCTTTTGGACAATTTTCTGACCCTCCCTACCACCCTTCGGATCCACGGAAAAGGACACAAGATGGTTTTGGCCCATCCCAACCCTGTGTGTGATTCTGGTGATAGTCTCACTGAGTCCTGTAAGGAATGGGGACATTAGCAGTGCTCCCTGTAAAAGAAAATGCAACCTCTCCTTTTTTAATTACTGGAAGGAATAGATAACATGAAGCGAGAACAGAGGTGACTGGGCATCCTGATGTGCACATAATAGTTAGATCTGCAGCTCCATTTCTATGTGCTTTACTTCCTCTTTTTTCACCATTTCTGCTTTGTCTTTCTGATGACTTCACATGTGCTAAGATGGGTGTTGGGGACCCTCAGACTGGATGCTCTCTGCTCAAATCACCTAGCAGAAGTGCAGGACTGGGGCTTCGCTCTGACTAGATCAACTCAGGAAACACACATGTGTCTGAGATGACCCTGCTGTGGAGGACTGGAGAATGGCTGGCTGACACAGAGGGCTCAGTGGATGTGTTAGCTATGAGCTGAGAAGGGAGGAAAGGGGGGGAGGGAGAGTGAGCTGTTTTTGCTGTAGTGAGAAAGCCAACTTCACACAAAGAATTGAAGCAGTCTGTGTTTTGTGAAAAAAGTAGAAACACCAGGAAAATATGTATTTATGGTGGTCTCTCATTCCCATTTTGTGAACAAGGAGAGCAAAGCCTGGAGATCATTTCTCATATCCTAGCTAAGATGTATAAATAGAAAACAAAACCAAGGAATCCCCGACCCCACAACCAATAAACAACATCACCAAAGATTCCAACCCAGATCTGTTTGGCCACAAACTTCAAAATTAGTTCATGTATGACTCAATGAACACACACACACACACACACACACACACACACACACACACACACACACACACACACACACATTCTACTGCCCTTTCAGACACATTCTGAATCAAACTATATTCTTTCTCTCAGAGCTTAACAAGATCCATGCCTTGAGCTCCTCCAATAGGAGACAGTTCTAGGTGCAGGTTTCATTTCTTGCTCTTGAGGAGAGCCTATAAGAGTAGGAAGTCTTGGGTCTAAGCCAGCTGGGAGCAGAGTGGCTGGTTGATAATGCTGGGAACCCAAAGAGCAAAAATTTTTTTACTGAGTTTTCATCCTAATCTCAGAGTCAAGTACATTACCAAAGAGAAGAAACAAGATGCACTTATTAGTGAAACTCCTGGGTATTCTAAGGGAATATCTAAATTGGCAAAGTAGCAGGAAAGACCAGCCAAACAAACAACAGCTCTCAGGCTTTATTTCTTTCTTTTCAGGGGAAAGAGAGCTTTTGGAATCTCTCAGAGGAAGCAGCTATCCTCCAAGCAGCAAGGAGCAGCTCAGGACCTGTGCTGTTTCCTTGGGCTTCTCCCTCCATCCTTCGTGGCAGGATTTGCCCTTTGGACTCACCAGTTTGCCTGGGATTATCTCTGCATAATTACTCCGTGATCCAAATAGTTGATGAGAGACCCTGCAGTATTCTCTTTGTCAATATGTTACCCTTGCTGCTGCCAAACACAACAGCTTTTTAAAATTATTAAAATGTTCATAATGGTAGTATTTAAAATGAATTTCAGGACTGTGATGGTGACATTGTGAGAAAGGCGTATGTATGTAAGTGGGAAAGTGTTACTCCTAATGACTTCTCCTTTGTCCCAAAGATTCTTTCTATGGACATCTCACTGTAAAACTGCACCAACCACAAAAGGTTCTTGACTATACCTCTATGAACAAATGAGAGTATTATTAGTGTGTGTGTGTGTGTGTGTGTGTGTGTGTGTGTGTGTGTGTGTGAGAGAGAGAGAGAGAGAGAGAGAGAGAGAGAGAGAGAGAGAGAGAGAGAGAGAGAGCCACTATGCCTACACTATGCCTACTTTCATCATTCTGTGTCCACTGTTCTCTGTCAACTCCAGGGTCATCAAATCCAAAAGCATCTCTGCATATGGTGTAGATAATTTGAATGTTTGTGTCCCAAAGTCCATCTGGTAACATTATCATTCTTAAGAACATAACATTGGAAGGCAAAGGCCTTTGGGAAGTGGGATTAGTGTCTTCATGGGAGACCCCAGAGAGATCTCTTATCTCTCTGTCATATGGCATGAGTGTGAAAAGATATGGATGAGGGTCTTCACTAGTCACAGACTCTACCAAGGACTTTATCTTTAACTCTGCACATCCTGAAATATGAGCAGTAAATTTTTGTGATTTAAAAATTGACCCAGTCTGTGTATTTTGGTATTTTGCGATGGCAGCCAAACTAATTAATACAGTAAATATTACTGGTACCTGAAACCTTTCTAAACAAACCTAAGCCATTTGAGACTGCTCATGTTGTCATCATGAGCTCATGTTCCAAGACCTCATTAGAAATATTATTTCTGATTTGAGTGTGCATATGCATTCATGTGTATGGGCACATGAGTGCATATACATACACATATGTGTATATATGTTCTGTACATATAAGCTAGAGGTTGATATCAGGTACCTTTGCTGTATAAACACTGAGGTGTTTATATAAAGTATCTCATAGAATCTGGAGCTCACTGATTCGACTGGGCTGGCTCGTCAGTAAGTCCCGAGCCTCTTTTTAGGTCTGTCCCCAGAACTAAGATTACAAGCATGCGTTACCACACTTGGCTGTTACTATGGGTGTTGGGGATCTTATCACAGACCATCCTTGTTAAACTAGTGTTTAACTGACTAATCTGTCACTTAGGCCCCTATGTCTGAGTTTATGAAGAGTCACAGAGAAATTATAGGGAGAAAATTAAACAGAAAAAGACACCACTGTTTTTTTTTTTTTTTTTCAAAAATGTTTTCTTTTTCTTTTGAAGAAAGACCAAAGTATGTTGCTCCACAGACAGGGTGAGCACTCACTGTTCTTTCCATGGCTTATCTATTCCACCTGGAGATCCAAAACTCATAATTGGCCATAAATGAGTAGCTGATGCTTCTGTATTGATTTGTGGTCTACAGCAGTCTTGCTTCCTCTGCTTTGTGACATCATTTTCCTGTTCATTTCCCACAGTTGCATATGTGGGTTTATGGGATGCAAACTAACCCAACAAATGGAAGAGATTATGCATCATGTCAGAGGCCTTTCAGGAATAGAATTTGGAACAAAGGAGCCAATACTTGACACATCCATAAAATCAAAAGAGCGATGCGATAATGGATGAGGAATGCTTCTTAAGCAAGATGAAAGAGTCCTGCTCCCCGAATGTGTAAGGAGATGGTGTGGGGGTGTTCCTCTTCACCTTTGCTCTTCATTCTCCTCAATATGCCCTTCTAGGTCAGTGGACAAGTTAGACTAATGGACAAATGTTTATTCCACAATGCCCAAACGGTTGATCAAGACTGAATATCCATCAGCAAGACTGGGGAAGGTTTCTTAGAGGTCATGTGGTGTGGTTTCAATGATCTGTAAATGATGAATAAAATTCCAGAAACTAAGGTAATAATACTTTCAGGTGGAGAAAAAGAAAATTTAGAATGTTCTGTTCAAATCAAAAAGCTTTTGCAGAAGACTCTCTGTCCCAAGCTACTGAAATTTCTGGAGTCAACAACTATAACAGTGTTCTTCTACCATGATTCTTGAAATGTTCTATCATGTCAGCCAAGTGTCATAGTTATCTCTAGACTAATGGCTCTTGTACTGAAGGAGGCCAACTTCTTTGCTGTCTTTTTCTGCTGTGTGAAGCCCCTGTGGGAACTGCTGGCTGATGTCTTCTGCTGTGCTTCTGGCATTGTAGCACCTCTTAACTAAAACTCCAGCCTTCTTGCAGTGCATCTTGCTATTTGATGTCTGGTCATGCCTTAGGATCTTCATGCATGAGACACTATAATGCCAGCAACCAGAAGAACTCACATGCCATGGTATCTGCGTATACAAAGCCCATTAATCCAAACAGTTTTTACTCAGAGCTTGCAGAACTATATGAAAGGGTGAGTTCTTGATGTCTTATTATCATGTGGAATCCACAGAAACTCACATAGAATGGAGCCATGTTTGATCGTGGAAAGCTCTCCTGCTAATCAGTAGCAGAAATAAGAAAACTAGATCTAAACTTCAAGTTACCAGTTACCAAGGACAGTGCACAGCACAATACCTGTTGCATGCATGATTGCATGCTACCCAGCTTGGATGGCACCTAAGAGAGATTTTCAGAGTCAGGGAGGTAATCCTCTTACAGGAGATAGAAGGTAACCCTGCAGCTGATGGAAAAATAATGCCTTATGCATCTCTCCAACAGGAAGTGAAGGTCATTGGCATTGGGAGGAAGAGCTTGGTAGTGAAAGAGAGCTTCAGACTTTCAGTTTACTCACTTATAAAATGGGATGATAAGTCCTGCAGGGCCAACACAAATATCAAGTAAGATAGCTGTGGTTGTGAAAGCCCTGTGGATTTGTCTATTTGTGTATTTGTCATATACTATTTTAGATGTGTAGGTATACATATATTCATCTTCATCTAGTAAGGATGGATGACGAGGGGAAAGAATGCACATTGACTGAGTACATAGTGTATAATATGGCATGTGGTATGCTATCTACTGCTTGTGATAGCCCAGTGAGGTGGGCGTCTGTGACTTACAAAACTTGTTTGACTCTCAGAATACTCAGGAGACAGTAAGTGATGAATCTCCAATTTAAATTCAAGCTGAACTGATACCCTAGCCTGTGTTCTGCCATTTGCAAATGATACTTCCTTCTAGTGGTAAGTGCAAATTGGGTGAGAAGCATCTAGAAATGTTGGCTTTTTCTAATTTTAGCATTCAGTTGGTGAAACACAGTTTTCGAGCTGTTTTCAAGAACCTTATGTGAGAAAAAAGTGTGGGAAAGCATTACACCTAATATCTTGCAGCCAATAAAACTCACCTTCAAATCAATTCTTGTCCTTAGGAAGTCAGGTAACAGCTAGTATTTATATTTCACTATTGTTATTTTACTAAACTCCCATTTTAGCATTCTTGAAGTACTAAGATGACTGGATAACAGTTTTTTACTTATGATTTTTCTTATAAGTTTTCAGGTCTTTCTTTTACCAACATGTAATCTTCCTCATGATTTTGGGAATAAAACAACTACCCATAGATATACATATGAAAGTATACATGCTACATAAGTTAAAGAGTTTATTCCTAAAATTCAATTACTTTTGCCAATATAGTGATAGACAGGTAGGCAGGCAGACACACACACACACACACACACACACACACACACACACACACACACTCACGTGCACGCATGAGTGTGCACATGAAATACATACACATTGAGAGAGAGAGAGAGAGAGAGAGAGAGAGAGAGAGAGAGAGAGAGAGAGAGAGAGAGAGAGAGAGAGAGAGAATTCTATTCTGGAAATAACTACAGAAAGACACGTAGAAATAATGTTTTATTAGATACCATGGAATTCCTTAGTCTTATTAGTCTTGATGCAAAATTAACTAGCACAATATATGCATGAACGTAGAATATGTATTTATACCAAGACTGTGTGGACCCCCACATATATACTCCTGCATGTTATGACCTTTGAGACCTAGGAAAATTTTTGTAAGTGTATGGCTTCATTATATACAAATACATTCCATTTAAAAGCATGTGAGCCTATCCTGTCAGTACCACATCTGTCTCTTGGAGATAGTCTGCTGGGCTGATGACCCTGCTTTCTTGGTTTGGTTACAGAATTATCAGTAGACTATGTCCAAGATCTGTTTTCTTTCATTTCAGAGGCACAACAGGCGTGGCCCACTTCAAGCTGTGATGTTTGAGTGTAGCTCCTCAACATTAAAGAAAGTACACTTCAAGATGAAGATTGGCCACAAATAAGAAAGATGAAACAGCTCCTGAGATTCTCCACTTGCTCCTGGTGCCTCTGGACCCTATAACAGATACCAACTATACAAATTCCAATCGAGGGATAGAGGTGATGGTGATGCTATGCCTATGGTGACGTTCTGCATCTAACTTTTTAGTGAACCTTCTATTCTCTGTCACAGCAAGATCCCTGGAGGCTGCCACAAGCCACACTGCCACTGCCACATGTCTATATTGACTGATGCCCCTGTATCTCATCACCACCTTTCATTTGTTAACCTCTTTAGGATGACATTGACAACTGGTATCTGCTGGATCATTAAGTCTGAGCTGACATTACACCACCTGCTTTATACACTGTGTATCTTACAGCATTTGATTCTTTATGAGTTAGGACTACTTAGGCATCTTCTTATAATAAGGATTTTCAGTTGCTTCCCTTGGAAATGAACAAGTGTTGGTAGGTGGGTCTTGAACCACATGTGAGGGAAGTGCCACACCTGACTACTGATTATGATGCCCATCCCCCTGCCCATACTTTAAGGCTGTGAATGAGAATTTCAGACTTCACCACCATCAAACACAAGTATGTGTTCATTTTTACCTTCACCTTCATGGGAATCAAACATACATGTGAGCAAAGTATAACAAGTCTTTCAAGATTCTCAAGATTCACATGTGGTGATGGACTGTCACCCAGGATTGTGAGCCAAATAAGCTATTTCTTCTTTACATTCCTTTTGTCAGAATAATTTACCAAGCAACAGGAAAAGAAACTAAAACAGAAATTGCTACCAAGAGGTGGGGCTATAGCTATGATAAACTGGACCACAAAGTCCTTTAAAACTTCTTGGTGGGAAGAGTTTGAAACTTTGGGCTAGAAGTTCTAAACATTCTAAAAGTGTTTGAATAGTGGAAGAAGAAATTAATGGTTTATGCTGCATGGCATTTTTCTGTCAGAAATGATGAAGGAAACAGAAACAGGGTTCTCATGGTCACCAGATTTCAGAGGGTTACAAGGACTGTAGCAGGAGCAGGGCTAAGGGAAATTTCACGTGATATTTTGACAAAGAGTCTGGCTTCATTCTTCCAGTACACTGAGAGTTTGAATGGAGTTGAATGTAAAGTTAATGTGCTCACTTATTTAATAAGGGAGAGATGTGGAAGAAAGTTAAAGTTTCAGACATGGAGAGTACAGACAGCAAAGCATCTGTAAGTGTTACAGGGATTGGTGCCATTAAAGAGATGCCTGCCACTCTGCAGGAAGACAACAGGAAAGCGTTTCCTCAGGGTTAGCAAACAGTAGCCCATACAGATCTAGTCTCAGGCAGGGTACATTTTGAACTGACCATAGAACTTGGCGATGACATCTACATAGTACTGGTTTTGAAGGCAGAGATACAGTGTTGAGGTCTTCATGGATGGTAGATGAGCCCAAACACTGCATGCCAGGATTTGACTCTCTTCAGTGAGGTCCCAAAAGAATGGTATGTAAAACTGTGAGAGTGAAGCCCAGACTTCAGAGGAGACTCCAGGATATTGGAGATGCCGGGATCATGGGACATCCACTAAGGAGGGCTACAGGTATAGAATGGAGATGGCCTAAGCCTAAGAGAATATGTGTCCTATAGACATCAGTACTGGAGGAGTGGGCTCCACAAGCCTTTTGGAACCCACTTGATTACATTCCTCAGGCACTATGCATATATATATATATATATATATATATATATATATATATATATATATATATATATATATATATATATATGATTTGGTGTTTGCCATGATGGATTTTGGTTCTGTTTCAATGGGATATCTTCTTGTTATGCTTTGATTATGTGATTTTGTAATAGGAATGCTCACTCTGTGCCACTATATGCTGGTGGCATGTAACTTGGTTTTCATTTTGTAAGAGCTCACATTTAAAAGGATGGGTTTTTAAACTGTTATAACTGTTAATAAAATGGGAATTGCTAAAGCTGGACTGAATTTTGTGTGTGTGTGTGTGTGTGTGTGTGTGTGTGTGTGTGTGTGTGTGTTTAAGATGGTCATGAATTTATAGGAACTAAAAATAAAGGAGTTGGGTTAAAATGGCCTTTTTGGATGTCACATTGACCGTGGGTGGAGATAGGACAGTTGCCACTACTGTCAACTCCACACCTAGAAGTCAAGCCCTTGGGCATACCTGTTAGAGATTATGTTGATTATGTTGGTTTTTGTGGGAAGACCCATCTTAATGCTGGGCATGCATGGCCACTCACTGGGTTGGAGAGCCTGTACTGTATGGAAAGGAGAATGCATGCCATTAATTCGTTGTTTCTATTATTGACAGTAATGGGTGTGACTTGTTCTCTGAAGTTCCTGCCAGTGTGGCCTCCTTGCCATGATGAACTATTAGCTGGAATTGTAAGCTACATTAACTCTCTCTGCAGTTGCTTTTTTTAATCAGCATTTTATCACAGCAACAGAAAAATAAACTAAGACACAGGATTCACATGTGGTCAGAATCAACAAGCTCAGTGCTCAATTCCATGTTGCTAGGAGATAATGGATTGTAAGGGTTGACTGGCACCTTGCCCCAAGTCCAACACAATGTGAAGTCAGGGACAGAATAGCCAAGTTTATTACAAGCTTAATTGGAGCTTTGAGATTCTTTTTCAATTCACACAAACTGAGAAAACGATACTGTTTGGTGGCATTTAAAAAAAAATGGATAAAGATGCCAGAAAATTAGCCAACTCCTGGTTTTCACCTACCTGCCATAGAAAGTATGTTTGTTAGTCTACTCACCACATTGCATTTGAGGTCCTCAACTTACACTGGTTTGACTTATGAGTTTTTGGTTTTATTATGATATATAGTTTCCATTTTGACTTTCTGCCATGTTCAATGCAGTATGCTATAGGAGATTCTGACCAGAATCCAACTGCAGTTCCCACTCAGCTGCTTGATCATGAGAGAAACACACCTGATATGCTATGGGTTTTTTCTGTCTTGCTAAGGTACATTATCCAGCTTATGTGTGTTTTAATGTATCAAATGCCTTTCAACTTAGAGTATTTTCAACCTATAGTGAGTTTGTCAAGAACTAACTTCATCACAAGGCAGTGAACATCTGAATACATTATTGAAATACATATGTTCTCCTGAAAAACTGTCCATGCCTATCCTATTTTAAATATCCTCAGATTTAATGAGCGAGCATAAATATTCCACAAAACCCTAAGTGCCACCCACTGTTTCAAAGTGCAGCAGCTTTCTTGATCCCAATGGCACAAGGAGATCTCAGGGAAATAGGGAACTGGACTCAAAGCATATACTAGACACTTCAGATTAACATAATTTGGCCAGAAATTTTCTGTTTAATTATCTCCAAAGATAAACTCCACGTGAGTCCAGAAAGTAGATCAAGTTGGCCTCAGACAGAGTCTTAGAGAGAGGTGGGCACAGAGCATTGTCAAGAGTCATTCCCATGACAGCAGTTGGTTGTTTACAATGATTATGGAGAGTAGACACAAGTTACACCTTACAGCAGAATATTTCACAAGAATGTTTCTTGGAGAAGTTCAGACAGTAAGCCATAGCAACTTATTCTTCATATTGCTGGTCCAAGGTCAAAGTGCCAATCTTGGTTCCGATGAGGGCCTTCTATGAGGGTTATTGACTACAACTTTCTTGGTGTTTTCACATAGTACCAACAAATGTGCTGCTCCAGGCCTCATTATAAAGATGTTGATCTCACTATTGAGGTTCTGCCTCAACAACCTAATTGTTTTCCACAGATTCTACTTCTAATGACATCATCTTAGGAGGTAGAATTTGATCATATGAATTCAGGGAGGACACACACACACTCAGACTTCAGCATCTAACATGATTGTCCTTCAAGAAAAATCTGGAAGTATTCCCCATAAAAGACTCTTCTTTATGCCTCTTCTCAAGGAGCACCTTCTTCATGGTATAATTGCCCTTCATGTGTCATGTGACAATCATGTCTTCAGAGTGTGAACTGTTTAACAGCTGGGACCATATTGTATATGCTTTCCAATCCATAGTAGCATGCAACTATCCAGCAAGTTATCAGATAATTAGTGGCATGAGATTTTTGAGCTCTCCGATGATTATATGTATCATGACTTTGCAGTTGATAAGATGACATGCTATGGTAGTTAAAGGCTGCTAACTATTCAAAAGCTTGGCTGTCCTGTAGTGAGAATTTTGGTATTTTTAAAGATCCAGTTATGCTATGTAAACATGTTTTTATTTTAATCCTAGGTATGGGATATGGGGCTGCTTCAGGTTGTCCACAGCAGCAGACTATTTATTTCCCTCATGCATGCTCTGGCAGGGGTATGATTCTGCTGGATGAAGCTAGTTTAATTTTTGGGAGTTTAGGGGAGTATTTTTAAAAACCAGAGCCCAAAGAGAGGGGCACAGCTGTTCCTCCTCTGGTTTCTGATTCTGCTGTTGCTGATGTGCTCTAGGACAGAAAAAGAGAGGAGGAGATGGAGGAGGAGGAGGAAGAGGAGGAGAAGGAAGAGGAAAAGAAGAAGAAGAAGAAGAAGAAGAAGAAGAAGAAGAAGAAGAAGAAGAAGAAGAAGAAGAAGAAGAAGAAGAAGTTGTAGATATCCTTATGAGATGAAGATTGGACTTGCCCCAAGGAACTCAAAACCCTTAATCATCAGGAAGCAGTTTAAAAACAATTCAGCACCCCTTTCCCCTCTAACCTTCTTTCTCTCCTATCTAGTATTGGGTTTCTGAAGGTAAAAGGATTGGAAGTGAAGTAATGGTTTAAGAACCGAAGTAAAAAAATAAACCATATATGCCTACACTATGCGGATATGTACTTCATGCACTTAAATAAGTCCCTTTAGAGAACCCTAAGTTTCTTAAAGAAACAGTCTCACCAGTGAGCAACTCCCTACCTTATCTGTAAAACTTATAGTAGCTGAGAATATCTCAGAAAGAAGACTCACCTAACAAGTTTAAAATCTGCATCCAGAAATGGAGGTATCAGAATGTGTCTGTCTGATCAGTTCCTAGATGTCTTCTGAAGGAGGACTATTTGATAACCTACTATTTATCTTAATGGATGATTTTGTCTCATCTGAGATCTACTGTATCTCTAAAAGTGCTGAACTTTAAAAGCACCTCCTCCAAGCCAATCATAACATAGACTTTCTTGGTATACAAGATGACATATATGCACAAGACAAGTTAATCACAATGAGCCACACAGAAAGGAATGACTTATTCATCGGAGGCTTGCTCTAAGTGGTCACTGAGATCAGTCTTCTGAACTGCCCTGACTCCTCAAGGTTTTTCTGGCTTTGAAGAGCTAACGGTTCTCTCAGGCCTCTGTTATTTCATCCTGACTTTCCTGGACACAGAAGTGCATGTGCTGCCTTTCGCCTGGATAGCCATGACCTTGTGTGTCCTGCCTACATCATTTATTTATAAGTTGGCAGGGAATAAGTCTGGTACTTTCTGTGCTGAGGAAAGCTGATTAACATTCCCTGTTCCAACACAGCCCTGGAATGCAGATGCTCTCAACCTTCAAAAGAGAGCTCCAGCCATGCCTGTGAACAGCCTGGAAGACCCGGGGCCTTGAAGGCTTCGGTAAATGATACAGCATCACATGGCTGTGGTTACAGGCTGTCTTGCCAAGGCTCTCCAGCTGGTAGCCTGTATGTTGGAAGATGCTGGTGCCCCCCGCTGTACCTGGAGTTGCCAGAGGAACAGTTTCAGTGGGGTTTAAAGAGAGCCCAATTTATCTTTTCTCTGAGGCACCCTTGTTCCCTGGCTTCTGGCAGTTCTCAGTCAGCTCAGGTTGTGGTTATGTCTGTGTTAGAGACTAAGCCATCTGTCTTCCCTAGGGTCAGGACTGATTTATAGCAGAGGCTATAGACAGTGGTTGGCACTGTCCTAGCTTGGATTTTACTTCAGACTGGAACCCCTTGGATATGCTGTACTGTGTTCACTTTCCTGCATGGGATAAACATTAAGCATTCCTTCTCTCTCTCTCTCCCTCCCTCTCTCTCTTGTCTCAAGGGTTTGTTTACTACATGGTTATACAATACCACTGTAGCTATTTTTCAGCTCTTTTAATCTCCTCAAATGAAGTTTGTTTTCACCTTCCCATCAGCTTCTTTTTCTACATCTGCCAGAAGCTCTTCAAATTCATGCTTTTATTAAATATTTAAGCATGTATTTCCAGGGAAGAAATGTATTCTTTACTCAGGGCAGTGCTGGCAGATGAATCTCCTCCACTGGAAGGAAGATGACTTTATGGATGGCTTGTGACATGTCTTCACATAATCCACCAGGAAATAGAGATGCAGGGGGCTCTATGTTATTTGAAGCTTCAGACAGGCCTATATTCCTAGAAGATGCTTGGTATGCGGCAGCATGGCGGGGCCATGAAATTCTAGGTCAACACGACAGAATTAAAACGGATGAATAATGCATGTGGATTTAAAGGAAAACCTGCACCTCCTGAAGAAGATGGTAATGCTTAAACTCTTGCGACGCAAGCGCACATCTTTTATTCAGTGAGTAGGCGTTCACATGCAGGCTTTGCAAATACGAACACGGTTATCATTTGTAGGGAATGATTTGACCCCCACTATTTATTGAGGACGTGACAAGTACTTAGCCTACTAATAGGGAAGAAGAGAAGGGTTGACATAGAGTGTAAAGAAAGGGCTCTGGGATTTGGCTAGTGCATCAAGGGTCCAGGCCAAGCCTATCAGGGCATCCTAGGTTTCCGGTTGAGCTTTGCCCTATTTCTGTTGCTATGCTTTCATGGGGAAAACATAACACAGAAGATGTGCTTTTAGAGAAGCAGAATGAAAAGGGCATAGATGTTACAAATACATGGCATATGCATGTTGTAGGCATGTATAATAGAATGTATTATATACATGCATATATGCTAAGATCATGACATATTAGCCTACATGATGATGGAGGCTGAGAAGTTCCAAGATCTCTCATCCACCAGCTAGAGATTCTATAATTGGTGGTGTGACTGGGAAGTCTAAGAACCAATGATAGAGTTCCAGTCGGAGCCTGAAGTCCCAAGACCCAGATGAAGACCTGTATCCCAAGTGATCATCAGGTAGAGTGCAAATTCGTTGTGTATTTCCCTTTGCATTTTCAGGCCTTCAGCTGATAGGATGAACTGCAGTGAAATCTCCCTCTCTCCACTGTTTTTCACAGTTTACCAGTATAAACACTCATTTTCTCGAGAAATCTGTCACAGACATAACTAAAATTACTGTTTGGTCCACAATATAGGCATCTTATGGCCCCTTTAAGTTGATACAAAATTTAACCAGAAAAGCAGAGGAAGACAGGAAGTTTGGTGTCCAATAAGCAAGTGTCTCCATCAATTCTGAGTTATATATAGCAAGAGAAAGAAAAAGAAATATTCAAATAATCACGAGCTAACTTCCTTTATGTGCTTTACACATATCATATGCTTAAGCACCCTAAGAGGACAACTCAAAAGAAGTGGTGATGTCAATCATCTGGGCATCCTTCCTGCTCCCAAACCAGTCGCCACTACTGGTGATTAGTCTTCTAGTTACAACCTTCAGCCCTAACTTGTCCATTGTACAGTGCATGCTGTTAGAGATCCTCCTGGTAGCCCTTGGCCCACCTGCCTGGCACCCCTCACCTGTCATTACACTCTTACAGTACCCCCCCTTCCCCAAGTCTATTTTCTCTCATTTTATGCTGCTTGATGTTCACTTCCATACACACAATACGATCTTTTCCTGCTTATATTATCTCTTTGTAAGATATGCAATGAGTTAAATTTGTTTCAATTCGTTCTCTCCTTCTGTTGTTACACATTTCTCAAAATTGTCCATCTCAAATGATTAAAGTCTCTAGAAAAGCTACAAAGCAACTTTTCACTTAAAGTTCAAAAGTTGCTACAACTTGTGGGGTTTATTTTTGTAGCATGAAGTTCTCAGAGGGGATCACTTAAAGCAGTGGATCTCAACCTTCCTGACACTATGACCCTTGACTATAGCTCCTCATGTTGTGGTGACCTCCAACCATAAAGTTACTTTCATTGTTACTTAGTATCTGTAAGTTTTTCCTGTTATTAATTGTATGTAAATGTGTGTGTTTTCTGATGGTCCTAGATGACCCCTGTGACTCATAGGTTGAGAAGCACAGCATAGGTTAAAATAAACTCCTGAAGTGTCAGTTTATCTTTCCAGAGAAGACCCCCCAAGTCTAAGGTTTTGAGTCCCGTGTATGATTACACCTCTGGAGAGTCTAATGCATGCCCATGCCTCTAAAGGCCATGGTCTAATGCATGCTCATGCCTCTGAGGATCATGGTGTAATGCATGCCCATGCCGCTGAGGTGAATAATAAGCATCTTTCTAAAAGTCCAGTGTTACTTTTATAGCAACATATGTTAAAGCACATTTCCTTTCACACAAAGAAATATAGAAACAAATAACTTTTCTCACAGTCCATGAATAATCTACTTGAAGCAATAAGCCTTTACACATGCATCAGTTCTGTGTGAGGGTGCTAAGTGAGGTGTGAAAGCACATGGCACCATCAGGAAGAAACCAAGAAGAGCAGGGAAGTATCAGAAGATGGAAACAGGGAGCCATGGGACCCACTGGATGTACGCACGGGACAGAACCAGAAGAAGCGTGGTAGAGTGAAGCCATCAGAGGCCAGCCAGAATCAGTGCAGGAACAAAGTTCCACCCAGGAGGTCTCTTAGTTCTTCCACAGCATTTGAAGAAGGAGGATGTAACCAGCAGAATAATAGAAATGAGGGGAACATAGAGAGACACTCATGAGACAATGGGGTTTTTCTGTCATGGTTTGCTAGCTCTTTAGTAAGAGGTGGGAAAATAATTTTCCTGCTATTATTCCTCCTAATTGATTGTTAATATAGATATGATTAAAATTAGCATTTCCCATGGGTACAGAGAGGTTTTTCTTTTTTTTTTTTTCCCTCCTCTTCCTATATGTCCAGAGTAATGTTTTCCACATTAGATGGGAAAATACAGTTAGTTAACCTCGTAACTTAAAAAAAAAGCCAAAAGAAATGAGATGGGATTGAAAAATTAAGAACCATGTGATTGATGTGAGTTCAAGGCCAGCCTGGTCTACAAAGTGAGTCCAAGACAGGACAGCCACGACTATACAGAGAAACTCTGTCTCGAAAAACCAAAACCAAAACCAAAACAAACAAACAAACAAAAGAATAATCATGTGTCAAAAATGTCAGAAGATATAACAATATACAAAAACTTATAAATATTAACTTTAAATCTTTTTGGTTTTATATTCCATGCATTATAATTATGCTGGCAGCTGGTGTGTGCTTTTGAACATTCTGCAATGTCATCCTTGACAATTCTCAGAATGTTATTCTAATTCCTTGCCTACTAACAATGGCACAGTCTCCTTAGAGCATAGTTGTTGTCTGCAAAAAGGTGATACACATTATAAAGAATTTTTCATGAGTTAGGATATAGGACCAGTAACGGGTCACATGATGATCACATGTGGGGATATAAACTCTTAACTCACTTTGCATGGGAAACAAATGATGTGGTCAGTGGAGATTTGAGGAAATTGCAGAAAGGATTTTTTCCCATGAATATCAGATCTTGTCTCTACCCCACGGAGTTGGTTAGCGTTGATTTTAGTAAGCCTATTGTAGAAGCACCTAAGAACAGCATCAGGACATGGAGTGACAGTTCTTGATCTGTACGCCTCTGTCCTGAGTATGACTGCATCTATCATTTCATGTATCATAATTCGAAGGAGTAAGCTGTGAAAATTATTTATTTGACTGACAATGTCACAAGACAGTTAATAGGGAAGTGCTACATATATCTCTATTTATTCATATTTTGTTTGTAAAGGACTATACCATCTTAAAAGGACAGACCAAGTCCTTAACTCTACTTGCATAATTGTCATTATCGATCCCAATTTTTCTCGACTCTACCTAAGTGAGCCAGCAAGTTTTCTAGGAAGTAATCTACAAACTTTAATCCAGTAGGGATTAACCTGGTTTAAAATGGGAAACATTTAGTTTTCCCTGCTGAAATGACAGTACAATGTATTTCATATTGATTCAGTAAGTAACAAAAACATTAAACCCTATCATTCCTAAGTACGTTCGTGGACCATGTCTATTAAGATACTTCCTGCAAATCTTGAATGTATTTAATTGTCATTAATGAAAGACACAAAAGACCTATGCCAGGTCATAGGCAACAATCTTGGAGCATTTCAGAATTTTGCCACAGTAGTGTTTAAACATACAGAGTAATTTGGGGTTCTGTATTTCCCAGTGAGAGAAATTTGTAATAAAGATTGTTTCATTTAATTTTCTTAGATTGGGCTTTGTATTGTTTAATCATGTGCATGATTGTGGATAGGCCTGTGGGTATGTACACAAGGTGTGAGTGCAAGTTTCTACAGAGGCCAGAAGAGGATATCAGATGCCCTGGAGTTAGAGTTATAGGCAGCTGTGAACTCCATGATGTGGGTGATGGACACTGAACTTGGGTCCTCTGACATATCAGCTGTTACCCATTGAGCTCTCTTCAGCCCTAATGGTTACTGGGCTTTATAAAGTATCTTCAGACAAGTCCCTTTTGAGGAGCCTGTATCCACATTTGAGTCCATGTCTTAGTGTCTTTGAGTCTTCCTGGAGAAGTGTCACCCATGCTCATGGTGCCTTGCCTTCCCCCTGAACAATATCCCCAATCCTCTTTAAGTCTAGGTTAAAATATCTTTATCAAGTCTCATTCCGCTTCAGTTGCTTGTGAGTAGTGACAGATGCCAGAAATACAAAGGCTGAAGAGTATTTTTGACTTGCTGTAGAGGAAATATTATATTATATATTATATCAATATTTTAATATAGGAAGCCTATATATAAGCTTATTAAAATAAGTTTGAATTTATAAATTTATGTTTCTTATGCTTATGTGAGTTTTGGGGGCCTATAATTTGAGGTAATTTCAGTCTATTCAATACATAATTAAAGAATTTGGAATTTGTTTATTCTAGAAGGGTAAGACCCTATTATTCATTTACCTATTTTAAGATGCAGATGTTAGAACATGTAGTGTAGTAATTAGGATGCAGAGTTGGGGATCCCAATCATTTTAAACCTAGGGATTAGATAAAGAGGTGCAAATTCATATCCAGACATAAGACAGCAACATTGTCTCATAGACACCACATGCTGATCTCCTTCCTTTGCTCAAATTTGCACAGCTATTATGAGTTGGACGTGAACTCAGATTTTCTGGGTCTGAACATCAATTTCAAAATGTATCCCCTTTTCCTCTCTTTGGTTCCATCCATAAGATCACTATAACTCTTCCTCTGCACTGTTCTCTGGTCATCGTCCACAGCAGAAACTTGGGATATTTAATATTCTCCTAAAGTATGCATAGTAGCTCAAATTTGTAACTTTAAATTCAACAATGTGTACCTTTCTTAAACTAATAATTAAAATGAATAATAATGTGTCTTGAGAAGAAATGCCGGTATAGACATATTAATGATGTTTATTTCTAGTGTTTTGGGTTACATCTAGAAAATAGTATTAAAGAAGGTATTGCATTACCTTGCTTTTCTTCAGGCAGGTTAATCAATGCACATGTGGTTGGCCCACTGTTTTTCTCCATGGTTTTTTTTTTTTTTAACTGTGCTTTGTATCTACAAGTGGCTAAAGGTTGTTAGTTTCCACGTGGCAATACAATATTTCATTCTGTATCCTGGGGAGGTAGAGGAAAAGGAGTGGGACCTGGATGATGACCGAGGATTAGTGCTGGTCCCAGTTGGACAGAATTTACTCTCATTAAGGAATCTGTGAGACTGGAGAGAGAAGTTCTAAAGCCCCCGGCACAGTCTTGCCTACCATACAAAGGGAGGGAAAGTTAGAGGGTGGAGGAGGCGTAAATGAGGTCTGTCTGGCAGGAACTGTTGCCTTTAGGAAACAGACAAAACAACTACAAGATGACAGAGAAACACCAGTAATCTTGTGACAATGCAGTAGCAACAGGTCAGGATTAGGAACCCCAAGACTTCTCCTCTTGCTCTCCTTTGGTTCCTGTCAGAGTCTTCATGTGGCTGAATCCAAGAAGAAATAAGGGGGCAATCAGGTTTGTGAGGTAAATGTGGAGGTGCACCTTTGGGGGCCACAGAGAGAGGCAGGAGATCTGGGAAAGAGGGCAAACAGCAGGGACTCACAGCTTCTAGTCACAAGAGCTTGTAAGAGGCAAAGGCAGACTTGTCTAATTGTAATGTCTTTGCAGCATATGTAATGAATATGTGAATATTATTCTCTAAACTGAAAGCTTTTGGGAACACAAACGTGTGGTTGATAACACAGTTTCCATCTGGAGAGGAAACATCACTGTGATGAACCTAAAGTGTGGGCTGCCACCAGCCTATCCTATTTTATCCACTGATTACCCTGGACCTATCAGTATAGGCTTCGGGAGGCAGACTAACAAAGAGTTGGTAGCATTTAATTTTTTTAGGGAAACAGAGTAAAATGAATGTAACTAAAAAAATGAGAGAGAGGGCTGCCCTCACATTCAATATTCTATTTCTATAGATTGTTGGAAGCAGAGATTTACTTTTATTTTCACTTATCACAAATAAGATGGCAATTTTGTTGTTGTTGTTGTTGTTTAAAGTCAATTAAACTTGGCTAAGGAGATGATTAAGCAAAGAGTTTTCTCTGAAGGACCTGAGGTTTGATCCATGTAAAAATCCTGGGTGCAATAGCAACATTCTGTAACCACAGAGCTATGGGGGAGGAGCTCCATGGCGCTTGCTGGCCAGGTAAAACAGTGAGCTCCAAGCTAAGTGAGAAACCATGTGTCCAAAATATAAGGTAGGGAGTAAGAGAGCAAGAGACCTGATGTCCACCTTGGCCTACTCACCCACTTCGTTCACACACTGCATGCTACAGACAGACAGACAGACACATGCACCCACATATACAGAGAGGGGGCAAGGGAGAGAGAAAAGGAGCCAATTAAATATCTCTCAGACTGAAATAATTGCACACAATGGTTTTCTCATTTCAAATCAAGGGTTTCAGGGCCGTTTGTGAGAAATCAATGTAACCACATTTATCCTTGGCCTAGTATTGAAAAACTATAGTTACAGTAAAATGATTTTTGGTCTTTTGAAACTGTGGGTAACTTGAGTGATTCTGACAGAATGGAAATTTCAGGCATGGCAGTATAAAATTGCAACTCAGTAATGATGTGGGATTTTCTTCTGGAAGGTGCATTTAATCTATAGATGTGTAGGCAATTTATGTGCAAAAATGTTTTTTAAAAAGTAACTATATTCCAGTAAAGGATGTGACCCTGATATATCCATGGTGTGGGCTTGGCTGCATTGCACAGCCCAGGATATTTTTAGTGCTATTAAATGAATGCTGAGGAAGAAGGTTGGTGTAGATGCTGGTGAGTCTTACACAGACCAGTGTTCTATTTACCTTCTTTCAGAAAAGAGTGCCAAGCATTCATCTGCAATCTGTGAAGACGCACTGTGTTCTTCATTGATAGCTCAGCTGAGAAGGTTTTCAGTTGGGGAAAGTTGAGCAAAGTCAAACTTCATGCTTAGCAAACACATAGAATGGATATTAAAAAATTGGAACTTAAACACATGCTTTGCATTAGAAGTTGGACTACAGTCTAAATACTGAGTATCCTCAAATCACCCTGTGCTCACATGAGCATGCATACACACACACACACACACACATCCACACACCCACACACACACACCTTGGACTTCTATCTCAGCACCTGGTTTCACAAGTGATCCCCTGCCAAGGCCAGTATAACAGTTACTACATATTTCTCAACAGATCTTACCTGTTAAGGATAGAGAAGGGATAAATTCACTCTAAGTATGCTCCGAGAATATGTACAAGGTTCCATAAAACATATCAAAGATTTCACTAACGTATCTTTAATTAAGTAACACTTGAATACATGTGCCACTTTAAAATAAAAACAGTAAGCTTGAATAGCATATCCTGAAAGCTGACATATTCACCTCTAACTGCCTTGTGTGCATGAGAAGAATATCTTAGATTTGGAATGAAGGAAAGAGTAAGAATAACAGGATCTTTCCCTAGACACCTCTTGACTCCATTGGGTGGGTGGTTAAATTCAATGGTGGCAGCAGCAGCAGCAGCAGCAACAACAATAACACTGGCTCCTTTTGAGACGCAGCCCCAGGAAAGTTTACTCACAAACCTGAATGTAGCATGTATGTATGTATGTATGTGTGCTTGTATGTATGAATGAATGTAATGTGTGCACCTGTACTTGACAGAAGCTCTGGTGTTCTAACAGTGGATAGTGACATGCTATCTGTTGATAGAATTGTGGGACTGTTATGTCTCAGTGAGCCCTTTATGTAGCAAGAGTCATGGTGCTACTGTCTTTTTCTTCAACCTAACCAATATTCTTTTATCAGCTCCATAAAAGACTCTTCCATAGCAACATGAAGGAACCAATCAATGTTGGTTAACAGGATTGAAGAGAGAAAAAGTGGCGTGTCATATGGCCCCATCCACTCTGTAGTAGTTTGGATGAGAATCCAACCTTCAAAGGCTCCCATATTTTGAATACTTGGTCCCCAGTTGGTTGGTAGCACTGTTGAGTAGGTTTAGGAGGTGCGACCTTGCTGGAAGAAATATGCTACTGGAGGCACGCTTTGAGGTTTTGAAACCACACATCACTTCCAGTTCTTTCCCTTTCTCTCCCTTCTCACTCCCTCTATCTTTCTCTCTTTCTCTCCTTTGTGCTTGTGGTTGGTGATGTGAACCCTCAAATTCATGCTTCCGGCACACCACCATGCTTTTGTTCCAACACCATGGATCCTAACACCCTGGAACAATAAGCCCAAGTAAACTCTTTCCTCTACAAGTTGCTTTGGTCATGGTGTTTTATCACAGTGATAGAAAAATGGTACATATAGAAGTTAGTACCAGGAATAGAGTATTTCTATGACAGACTCAACCATGCTGGGGTTTTTTTTTATTTGTTTGTTTGTTTGGTTGGTGTTTTGAACTGTTGAAGAGTAGGATGAAAGCAAGTAGACATACTAGGGAGCCACTTCAAGAATCCTAGAAAGAAAAGGCAGAATCTCAGACAAGAGTGATACTACTGGAAATGGCTTTATTCCTAAGTACCGTGGACATTTGAGTGAGAACTAGATCTGACAGGTTCAGTTTTAATAATTTTGTCCCCAGCTGGTGGTGCTAATTTGTATGTTTATGAGACCTTTAAGATCTTTCTTTGCTTTGAAGACTTAGAGCCTCCCCCTACTTGCTGTTCATTCTTTCCTCTTCTTGTGTGTGAAGGAAAATGTGATAGCCAGCTTCCTGCTTCCATTAAGGTCCCTTTCCAGGAATGTAAGCTAAAATAAAATTTTTTCTTAAACTGCTTTTAATCGTGGTATTTTATCACAGTAACAGAATGGAAACAATACACTATCTTTTAGCGTCAGCTTAAATGTCAGAGCTGTAGCTCCACCCTCACTCTCCTACCAGGCTGGGACAAATGTACCTGACAGTTGCTATTTTAATCTAATTTTCACTTCTTATATTATTATGTTAGTATATTTGGACTCAGAAACGTGCTGACGTTTATGAGGCATTAAACCAAAAGTAAGAATGTTCAGTAATAAATGACCAAGAGGGGATTAAAGCGCTATTCCCGCTGCATCGAGTAGTTTTTCACACTGATTTATGAGGTGCATCTCTGATGTGTACTAGGAAAGAACTGGAAAGAGATTCCAGCAGAAGCATCATAGAGAAAATGCAGCACCACTCGTGGTGTTTATACTGGGGAAGAATGTTGCGAGCTCTTGTGTCCTGCTTACTTTAGATGTGAGGGGAAAGACATGCCCTATGTTAGTAAAAGTCCAGGTCATCCACGGACCCCTCCCTTTTTCATTTCATCCCTCACATAGCACCTCATGGAGAAAGAAGGAAGCCTCCTTTCTTTCTAGAATTTCTTCACATTCCTTTGGAACTGTTTACCTCACTCTTAAAGCTATTTCTTATCTGCAGGCCTTTAATTTGCTGAAATTTTTGGGAAAGATGATTTATAGACTGTCAAATAATTCATGTTTGAAGGAACAAATATCAACATTCTGTGTTTGCTGAAAATTTCAAATATGAAAGTATTAAAAGGAAGATGAAATCATCTTTTGAGTCTTTCAAGGCTTTTGTAAGAATTATGTGGCAATGTGCAGTTCTTAATCTGCCAGGCATTCTGATTGCTCAAGTAGTTTCTTCAAATAATCAGTGTTTCAAAGTCCCCCCCCATTCCTTCTTAAGTTATTCCCTTCATTTCACAGCCCCTTTATCCATTCCAAATGGGACTATATAAAGAACCATAGTGAAGAAAGGGCTTATCTTTGGTTACAAATGATTAGAAAATCAGGTTTAAGGAGATCTTGGTTACAAAGTTGGGAGTGAATATATGGAAATCCAGGGAAGTTGGAGATGCTTGTATTTACCCCATGTTGTCTCCAAAGAGAATCCTGTCTATATTAACAACCTAAACAGATAGGATAGAAAAGGACAGTTGACATTATCTACACTCCTTAGAGGCCAGCACTCATAAGCAGTGTTTTAATGCTTGGAACCAGGAATAATGGTTATTCATGGCTCTTTCAATACATCATATTGCCTTGCAGAGTTGTTCTAGCTATTGCTGACATGAGCCCAGCTAACCAGAAACAGAGACCAATCTCTGGTGAATTGGCTTCCCCCTCTACTCAAGAATAACATTAAAATTTGAGAACAACCACTCACTTGTTGAGACACTGAGTGAATTAACATCTTCTACTCTGGGAAGATCTTGTTGGGAATCAATCTACATTTCTAACATAGGTTTGCTTATATTGCTTGCAAAGTGTCTGAAAACTGGAGAGTGACTGATCCATCACTATGCCATTGCACAGAACAACATGGTCAACCATGCAGGAAGGAGTGGGTAAGTGACTGATATTATTATGTTCTACAGAATCAAAAACCTGTCAGACCTATAGGATGACAGAGACTGTGGAGAAGGCATGGCTGGGGCCAAGGTGAGAGACTTTGACTTCCTAGAAAGGGACATGAGTCTCCTAGAAGTATGTAAGGTATAAGCTAAACAAACAGCCACTGTATGATGCTGCATATCCTCAAAAGGTGAAACACATGAAAACCACAGCAGGAAAGCAACAAGACCACCAACTGAGCAAATGTGTTTGTGAAACCTGAGCCTAGCTTAGACACTGTAGGGTTTGAGGTGGTGATGCCCTAGGGATATAAGATTGCATCAAGGAATACAAGAGACATTTGTTTGAATACTAGGTAAAAGCTCCCATCTGGAAGCACCAAGCTCCTTATGTCGAGAAACTAGCAGATAAAAGAGAGTAACTGCTATCTTGTAAAGGCGTCAACAAGGCAAGGCTCATCATAAGAACCTGGAACTGCCTATACGCAATGGAAACAGAAGGCGTGTGTTTAATATCTTACTTGATAGTATCATAGAACTCCGCCTCACCCTAATAACGGGATGGTGTTGAGAGGCAGAGACTCATCTGGAATGAAGAGTGGATGTATCTGTGACACTTAAAAAAAAAAAAACAAAAAAACCCACCTCTTTTATCTTCTTGCTAGTCTGAGCTTTGATAGCAAGCTATTATAAAAGGAAAACTGATGTATAAATGAAATTCAATAAGGACTGATGATTTGTGACTGTAATGCCCCATTATGTATTTAATTAAGTGGTTGGTTTAATAGATAAGTAAAATGATGTTGTAATTTTAAAAATACTTATTAGCCATTACTAAAATTTGTATTACTTTTACTAAAATGTTCTAGGACTAGGGAATGAGTAGAAGGAGGTAAAAGGACAATATCCTTGTTTTTACAAGAATTAATCTTCTAAAAATATGCTGAATTATAAGGAGGGAAGTCAAGGGTTATGTGGGAAAAAAACCTCTGAATAGATAAAATAATGAAATAATTCACCAGCTGCAGTGCAACTTCCTGAGAAAGAGGAAGCTCACTTGAGCTAACTGAAATAAAAGCACACAGCACATCTATCCCACAAGAATCATTAAATAGCTGACTCAGTGAATAAGGGGCACGAAGCACACAAAAGCAAAACAGGCAGCTTTGCAGGCTGATGTCACAGAGTTTTGTGCTTAATCATAAAAAATGAGGATGTGTTGCAGGGGGGCTGTGAGCAAACTGCAGTTCAGACTGTCGAAGGAGAGCGAGGGAAACCTTCAGAGTATGGAAGGGAAAGGAGGACACACTGTACAGCTCAGCCTGGCTGGGGTGGAGGCTCTCAGAAGAAGAGCTGGGGAAGCCAACTGCAGACCGAGGTAATAGTAAAATCGAAACAGATTCTTGTATAGTCTGCTCAGTAGACTAGACTTTGTACAACATGGATGAGTCGCCTCCCAAGGAACTGTCAGCAGGAGAATAGCATGACTGTGTTTGAACTTAAGAAGCATGTTCTTATGGCAACGCAGAAGATGGGCTGGAGCTAGCAGAGTATAAGGTTCTAACTCTATTTCAGAATTAAGCATCGGTCTGGAGAGCCATTTGGAATTGAAGGGTTATACAACTGTGTTATTTGTTACCTATCTAGCTTGTTTCATATTTTTAACAACAGACTCCATTTCATTCGAATAGCGACCCCAAGGGGCTGGTTGTTACAGTATGGTTTGTTTGTGTCCTTCCAAAGTTCACACCCTGAAATCCTTACTCTGAATATCTTTAAATGTTGGATTATTTGAAGACAGATATAACTGGTAAGTATGAGGTTATATTGAAATACGGTGGGCTTTTAATTCAATATCACTGGCTTCCTTATAACAGAGAATTGTGAACACATGTGAACACAGAAAGAACACCAATAGAGGTAAAACACAACACAACAAAACAAAATTAGGGTGATGTGGTAGAGGCTAAGATTAGCCATAAACCACAAGGAAAACAGAATAGAGGCACAGAAGACACTGTTCCTTATGGTTCTCAGAGGAACCAATCCTGCTGACCCTTTAATCTTGAAGTTAAGATTCAGAGCAGTGAGATAATTTCTATTGTTTGAGGCACCTAGAGGTGGATGGTTTGTTATGAAAGACATAGCACAATGGGTGGAGTTGTTTCATCTATTTTATGGAAGAAGAAAATAAAGGCTAGCCCAAGTAACATGCTCTCTAAATGCAAGGAGAATAAGAATTTGAACTTATACTCCTCCTTCCGTACATAATAATCATGCAGCAATGCACCACAGCTCATTAAAATCTGCATCTTGTATTCAGAGTCATTGACTGTTGCCTGTAGAGCCAAACTGGGCATTCTGGGTTCTGGATTCTAGTATCCTAGGGAGACTGTGGTGTTATGATATGGGTTTTACTCTTTAGTGTGGAAACACCTTCTAGGTTTCTGAAGGTAAACATGGGTTATTTGTAGCAAGAGATTTTCTGACAGCCAGTGACAGAATCCAGGTCTCATGTTTTGATTGACTTATGTCTATTCTATGAAGACAGGAAGACATGACTGCAGAGACAAGGTGGGCACCAGCGTGTCTCATGCAGTCTTTTCAGAGACCCAAAAAAACACAATTTTTGAGTTCTGCCAGGAGTTTTGAAACCCTGTCATTACAGATGAAAGCTTGCATACTGAAAGGCGCAAACTATGCAACTGAACTTTTCCTGGTTTATTGTGTTTTATGAAAACAATTTTACCTAATATACAACTTTCAAACACCACAGCTCTGAGATAGAAACAGAACACCTCATTGTGCTGCCATGCTCACTTCTGCTTTCTATTTTTCCACTGACCTTTGGTGTGCTCATCCAGACCTGCAGACACCAAGTGTGACACTCTGACTAGGTCTCTCCTTCAGCACCTGTTTATAGTGGTCTTAGTCCCAGGCCATGGTAGGTATAATGCTAAATGACTATATGCAAAAGTGTTTTATCAAGTTTTCTTTTTTTAATGAAAGAAATAAGACAATGATGGCTTCAGACTTCATTATATTTAGAAAAAATTCAAACATGTTATTAATGCTTTAGACTAAGAATCTATCTGGGAAAAATAGCTTTGATATTTACAACAAATTTTACCTAGTCAAAGATTTTTGACGCTTGTCCTCAGAGAGCAGCCTGTTCTCCACCTAAGTGGTGCTACATGCCACTCAAGCCTTAGAGTGTGGCAGCAGGATAGTATTTAACTCAGCCCTCCCTCTCAGTTCCATGTTTTTAGGGGTTTGTGCTTTGGGTATGATGCCAACAAGCACCAACTTTGAAGGTGCCAAAGGTTTCCTCCCCATGTCCCCACCAAGTTTCTTTCTGTCTTCAAAACATCCTGTTTCCTTTTGCACATTTATAAACCTAATCTAGCACTTCAAATTTCCTTTAGCAAGAAGTCTGTTTCTTCACAAATAATATTGCTTGCTTTAACGAAGCCCCCAGAGCTTGCCAGCTGCCCTCCTTTATTTGAGATGGAGTGGAGAGAGATGAAGCAAACAGGTGATGAACAGGATCCTGTGGGGATAGCAGGGCATGTTTCCCACTCTGATTTATTAGGCTTCTGTTGACAAAGAAACTGTAAGCTCTTAAAGGCTTATTTCATTCAAATTTTTTTTGGCTGATGAAAAGTCTCATGGTTGCCAAACAAATATGCTTCCTTTATTTCCCTCACTTCTGCTGACATATAATTTTATTTTAGAAAGAGTTAATTAGAATCAAAAAGCAGCTGATTCAGCCAGAAGGATTGATGGTGAGGAGGTATTTGGTAGCTGATATTTGCTTTTCCTTTTCTTTCTCTTTCTTTCTTTCTTTCTTTCTTTCTTTCTTTCCTCCTCCTCTCCTCCTCCTCCTCCCCTTCTTCTTCTTCTTCTTCTTCTTCTTCTTCTTCTTCTTCTTCTTCTTCTTCTTCCTTGAGATGAGTTTTCTATAGATGAGAATGAGGAGGTGCAGCTCTTTAGCACTGAGGATCTCCAGTCACACTCTGCAGAACTTTCACTATTTGGAAAGGAGAAAAATGAGAGCTGCATGCTCAGTTCCTGCCAATGGGTACTGCTGACCTTGGGAGTTTCAGAAAAATCAACCTGACTTTATGGTTTTGGAATAGCTACTGCAGTGGAAAAATCTGAATCCCTGATTAATTTTTGCTCCCTCCACTCCCCCCCCCCTCTGTGTGTGTGTGTCCGAATAAGTGAAGGTATCCACAAAGGCCAGAAGAGATCATTGAATCCCCTGGAGGTATAATTTTAGGTACTTTATGAGCCACATAATGTGGATGCTGGAAATCAAACTTCTATTCTCTGGAAGAACAGTGAGTGCTCCTAACCACTGTGGCATCATTCTAGTCCCCAAAGTATGTCTTGAAATATTCTAACCTTGCACATAGACTCAGAAAAAATTAAAGATGTGGAGAAAATAATCATAAGTTTGGGGCACGCTATGCTCCTGTCCACTCAGTGCTGGCAAAATCTTACCTGTATGCGCTTCCATCTCATATAATTGTTCTTCATTTTCTTGTTGATGTTAACATTTAATGAGTGTTAAAATTTTTATTAAGCCCTCCTTGACACATAGAATGAGAAAAAGCCCCCCTTTTCTCTGATTACACAAGTGAGTAGAAAAATAAAATTATAGAACAAGGAAATTCAACAAGTCATACTTGAAGCAACACAACATACAAGTCCCCCTTAAATGGACACAAATTTAACCCAATTTCAGACTTCATGATCATATCATGTGTACTCAAAGAAACAAGGAGGGCCCAAGGGAAGATGCTTATTGATCACTTAGAAGGGGAAATAGAATCAATGATGGAAGGGGGAGAAGGGGGAGTGGGGAGGGAAATGAGTTGAGGATCAGATTTAAGGAGGCCAAGCACAGGAGGACAGTGGGCCTGCAGAGAAACCAGAGCATCTAGATGCATCTCTGTGACAATCTGGAGACCTATGACAGGGTAGGCTTTTGGGAGGATATGTGGGTGACTCAAGCTGAGATTCCTAGTAGCAGGGGTCATGGTGATGGAAAAGGACATGCTCTAACTATATAGGACTCCTAGCGGAGAGAGGAGAATACCAACCAACCAACAAAAACTTTGATCCAAAATTTATCCTGCCTACGAGATATGAAGGGATAAAGATGGATCAGAGATTGAGGGAATGTCCAACCAGGGCCTGGCCCAACCTGAGACTCACCCCATGGGAGAGAGACAACTCCCAACATGACACTGTTAACAAAGCTCTGCTAATCTTGCAGATGGGAGCTGAGCATGGCTGTCCCCAGCAGTGGATTGAAACAGATTTTGAGACATTGGGCAAAGTGTAGGAAGTCTTGTAGAAAAGTTGGGAGAAGGACAGAAGGACGTGGAGGTGACAGGAGATCCACAAGAAGGCCAACAGAGCCAAATAACCAGGGCCCAAAGGGGCTTTCAGAGATTGAGGCACCAATCAAGTACCATGCATAGACTGGACCTAGGCCCCCTATATAGATGTAGACAATGGGCAGCTCAGGCTTAATGTGGGTCATCTAATAAGGGGCTATCTCTGACATAGACTCTGTTGCCTGCCTCCAGGTGGTGCTGCCTTGACAGACCACAGGGTAAGAGAATGTGCTCAGTCCTGATGTAACTTGAGCTGGACTGGGTTAATCAGTGGGAGAGGAAGGGAGAGTGGGACCTGGAGGAGAAGAGGGAGGGGTTCTCTGATTGGGATGTAAATTGAACTACTTAGTTAAGTTAAAAATATCAAGTCAATTAAAAACAAAATAGTAACATCATTAAAAAAGAAAACAGAATATAGAATTAAAGGTTTGTCACATTAGTTTAGACAATTATTTTTAAATTTTGTATATGAGCTCTAAAGTACAGATGACAAAAGCACCAATAAATAAATTAGATTTAATAAATGAGAAACTTCTGAACAGGAAAGGAAACAGGAGACAATATACATACAAATGTGAGAAAATATATGCAGACTGTACGTTGTGTGCAGAGTTACTATCCAAGAAATATAAATGACTCAGTCCAATAATGAGAAAAGGAATAACCTAATTTAAAATGGACAAAAGATCTGAGGAGAAATTTCTCAGAAGAAGTTATATAAACAGCCAAAGGTATGTACAAAATAAATGTGCACCATCATCAATTATCCAGAGAAATGCAAATAAAATATCATTTCAGACTTGTTAGAAATTTTGTAGGTAAAGAGATAGCACCTGAAAAGAAAGAAAGGGGTATATAGAAATATAGAGAGAGGATAGAGCAAAAGGTAGATTATTGAATCTACTCCTCATCTCAAGGCTTTAATTGGCACAAATAAGGTTATTTTTAATTCAATGGTATAGAATTTTGTATATTGATGCAAATCATGGTCATGTCAAATAGTCTAATTATTACAAGACTATATATTCTAGGTCTAATAGATATTATTCTATAGATTTATAAGGTAAAATATTAAATAATATCTTCAAAAGCCTCAGAGACCTACAGAATATGGCACTTGAAGATGTTTTTTATTATTCTAAGGATTCTTTAACAAGACAAGTTAACTCTTGGCAATACCCAGCCTGCCTCAAAAAAGATGATGAGCACCAAGAAATCTCCTTATGGAGTTGGCTTCAAATATGGCAAACCAGCCACTGGAAAAAAATGTCCTCATTTCTGCCACAGACAGAATTCTGTCTAAAAATAGGCAAGCATAGATGTAAGCAGTCAACAGCTGAACTCTGACAACACAGGATAAGCAAGTCCTCAATAGTTCCTGCCTTGCAAATATGTCTGTCAGATATATTGGGCCAGAAAGCTGAAGAAGGTGCTCCAACATTATAGAGAGTGTTGGGCAACAACTGTCAGGGAAACAACTGTCTCTGTCATTTTTTCACTTTGGAAGCTGCTAACCGGCATTTCCGGTTTACTCAGGTATTTAAGCTTTATTCCTTTTCAAATCTTTAATGGGGCTGAAGACCAGATAGCTTAGTCTTATAATTAAGCTTAGTAGGTTAGTGGTTAAAATGTTTTTAGATCAAGAAAGGTGTTTTAAGTTAATAGAGATGAGATATGATCGATATTTATCTTCATTCAGAAATTTAGACCCAGCGAGATAAGAAAGATGTTTACCTCAAGTTTCTAAATATGAATAGCCAAATCACTATGAATGTAACATTTATATAATTCCTGATTGTCTCGTGATTCTTCCAGCTGTACATAGTTTATTTTATTCATGTGTAATAATATAAATGTGTATGTTAAAAAAGAACCATAGTAAAAAGTAAAAGAAAAAAAAGAAATATGATTATTAAAAGTACAAAATAGGTATTTGTGAGGATGTTGAAAAAGGAAATGTGTATTGCATTCACATGGATGTTATTTAGTACAGTAATCATGAATATAGCAAGATTCAAGTAATTAAAATAATCTACTTTATTATCTACAAATATTTTAGTAGATACAATCTGTGGGTAATAAAATCAGCATGACAGAGAGATATCTATAATCTGATGATCATGACAACACTTGTCAGAATTTCCAAGATACAGAATCATGTAAAAGGCCATCAATCAATGAATGATAAAAAAACTATGATGTTCAAGCAATACATAGTACATAGAAACAGCATGTACACAGATATTTGAAGCATAGACATGCATGCAAATATCTGATATATAATATACAGTAGCTAATATACTATATATACATACACATATATATACACACATACATACATACATGTATATATACTCTGTTAGCCTGAAAAATACCCAACAAAGGCAACTTAAGGAAGAAAGAGCTTATTTTGGTTTATGGTTCCTGAAGGGTAGAGTCCATTACGGAAATGAAGGCATGACAATAGAAAGGAAATACATAAAGACAGGAGCAAGAATCTGAGTGGTCATAATTTTACCAGTGCATAGGAAGCTGAGGGGTGGGGGTGTAAGAAGTGAGGTGAGGCTCAGAACTCTCTAAGCCCATACGGAGTGATGAGCTTCCTCCATCAAGGGTCCACCTTAAGTTCTATAACTTTCCCAAATAGCATCACAAACTGGTGTCAAGAAATTAAATGAATAAGTTTATGATAGACAGTCCTTATTCATACCACCACAGAGGCCGAAACGTGTGTGAGCATGTACACGCAAACACACACACACACATACACACACACACACACACACACACAGACACAGACACACACACATACACAACTTCAAGAAAATTTAGCCTTATAAGAATGAAACTTAGTAAATGTAGTAACATTAAATATTCTCTAGGACCTATTGAAAAATCAAAATGAGGCAGAAACAGCAATAAAACATTACATGATTTTACATGTTAGATATAGAAACAGTGATCTCATAGAAGAATTGATGGTTGTTTGCTGAAGGAAAGATCAGAGGGATGTTACTCAAATGATGTGAAATTTTAGTAACAGAGGGAAAGGGTTTGAAAACTCTTTTGATTATCATGGTGATTATTGATAATAGGAATGTATTATGCATTTAAAATTATATGGAAAGAGATTACACCACTGTACAATAAAATTGATTTGTATGTGAAATTATACATAAACTAATCAGCTTACCTATTATATAGTACATGTGTATTTCAAAACACTTATTGCATAATCACATGTATTTCCTTGTTACCGTTATTTTTATATAACTGTATTTGTTTCTCTTAGTTTACTTCTTAACCTGGCTATCACACAGATAATTGAGACTCTTTTATATTTGCTTATAATGCTTTACAAGACAATCTTGAGTAGTTTAAGACTGTTGATAACCCTCTATGTTATTCTGACTCCATCTTTGCCAAAATCCCCAAGTTACATGCTTTTTAGTTCTTTCTTTTCTTCAGATGAATCTTCTTCATCTCTCCCGCACCTCTGCCCATGGCTGATTCTCTTACTGAATCTCCTACTCCCTCCTCTAACTCCATCTCCTGTCTGGCAGGAAGTCCAGTCTGGTTATTTCTCCTGCTCAGTGATTGGCTGTAGGCTGCTTTATTGGTACACCAGGGGAAAAGTGAAGAGCAATATTTACACAACATTGAAACAGAAGATTCTCGGAACAAGGATTGCAACCATGAAAGGGCATGGGGGTACAGAAATCAGCATTTGCATTACACAATAACCTTATGCCTACATTTCCTCTTGCAAATTAAAATGAATGAAAAGCAACACCCCGGAGATTCCAAGATGGCAGTGCCCAGTATGTACCATGTCTAGAAAGCAGAGGAGCAGAGGCTTGGAAACAGAGGGGAACAACCCAGGAGCACCAGGACTCCCCTCATCACAGTTGGACAAGGTCCAGTTCATTAGAAATAAACTTTGAGCACCCTGCACTCCTCTGAATAATGGAGCAACTGCAGACTCCCTGGGGAACAGATGCCAACCCAGACTACTATATCCAGGAAAACTTTCAGTCACCCTAAATGGAGAAAACAAGATATTTCATGACAAAACCAAATTTAAATAATATCTGCGCTCCAGCACAGCTCTATAGAAGATAATAAAAGGAACACCCAAAGACAATGAGGACAATGATATGGATGCAGGCAGAGTCAATGGTGAAACTCTGCCAAAACAGTGTAAGTAATTCCTCAGTAGTTCCTGCCAAATAAATATGTCTGTCGGAAGGCTGAAGATGATGCTCCAATGTTATAGAGAGTTTTAGATGACTGTTCAGGCACTACCTGTCTACCTTGATAATTAATTTTATTCCTTCTCAAGTCTCTGATGAGATTGAATACCAGATAGTTTAGTTTTATAATTCAGCTTAGTTGTTTAGGGGGTTAAGATGTTTTTAGGTCTAGATAGATGTTTTGAGTTGATAAAGATCAGATATGATAAACACTGATTCACATTCAGAATTTTAGACATACCAAGATAGGAAAGATGTTTTGTTCAAGGTGGCCAAATACAAATAACCAAAACACTATGAATGTAACATTTATATAATTTCTTAATTTTTCATGTGTCTTCTTGCTATAGGTAGTTTATATGTGTGTATATATGTGTAATATATGTATATATGTGTATAAATGTGTTATAATATAAATATATATGTAAAAAACCAAAAATAATAAAAAATAAACTAGTATAAAAATTGTAAATAGAAAGAAAAAAGAAAAAAAGCACTGTAAGTATATACCTGTAGCTACATAGCATGGATTAATGAAAAAGAAGTCATGAATTTGAAAGTGAGCAAGGAGGGGTATATGGGAGGTTTGGAGGGAGAAAAAGGAAGGGGGAAATGATGTAATTATATTATAATCTCAAAAAAAATTTAAAAGAAGCAAAGCCCTTCAGGCTAAAATAACCCTCAAATGGCCCCAAAACAATCCACAAAGCCCATTTCAGAATGCTGTGCTACCTAAGAAGGAAGAGATGCAAAGAATATCATTGTTTAATTTTTCTAAAAATATGTAGTTGTGATTTAAATACCATTTTAATAATGTCCAAGAGTCATTCATCTTTCTGTGCTCAGCTTGTCTCAGATCTCACAACCAAATCTGTCAACATGCACACTTTATGAACCACACATTTCCTGACTTTTGTCATATTGATTTCAGGTTAAAATTATCCATTTCTCTGAGATGCGAATGTTAGGTTGAGAAACACTTTCCAGGTAATGACCAATCCTCTAGACTGGGTTCCAAGGAAGCTTCTCTTTGAAAGTGTTCCTTTGGAAGAATATTAACTTTTTAAAGAAAAAAACAAACAAACAAACAAACTTGTATACAGAGGAAATCCAAAGAATCTTTAGGTCTTACTTCAAAAGGCTATATGCCACAAAATTTGCAAATATAAATTATATGAACAAATTTCTTGGTAAATTTCACTTACCAAAGTTGAATGAAGATCAGACAAACAAGTTTAATAGTCCTATATTTCGTAAGGAAATAGAATCAGTCATCAAAAATCTCCCAACCAAAAATGTCAAGGGCCAGATGGATTCAGCTCAGAATTCGATCAGACCTTCAAAGAACTAGTACCAAAACTCGTCAAACTATTCAACAAAATAGAGACAGAAGGATCGCTACCAAACTCATTCTATGAAACCAAGTCACCTTAATGCCTAAGAAACACAAACACCCAACAAAGAAAGGAGGATAGCAGGCTACCAAGAAGAGACTTAATACCTTATGAGCATATACAGGGGTCGGAGGTCCCCCTCAGTCACAGTCATAGGGGCGGGGAGTAAGAGGAAAATCGGAGAGAGGGAGAAATGGGAGGATACAAAGGATGAGACAACAATTGAGATATAACATGAATAAATTAATAAAATATATTAAAAAAGAATTTCAGACCAATTTCTTTTACGAAAACTGATGCAAAAATGCAATAAAATACTTGCAAACTAATTCCAAGAGTACACCAAAAATCTCATCCACTATGACCAAGTAGGGTTCATCCTAGGCATGCAAGCATGGCTCAATATATGGAAATCCATCAATGTAATGAAACATATGAACAAACTGAAGGAAAAACCCACATGATAATCTCTTTAGATGCTAAAAAGCATTTGACAAAAATCCAATAACCTTTCATGTTAAAAGTCTTAGAGAAATTGGGGATACAAGGCACATACCTAAACATAGTAAAGGCAATATACAGCAAGCCTATAGCCAATATCAAACTAAATGGAGAGAAACTTAAATCGTTTCCACTGAAATTAGGGACACGACAAGGCTGTCCACTGTCTCTTTATCACTTCAATATAGTACTTGGTGTCCTAGCTAGGGCAATAAGACAGCTAAAGGAGAACAAAGGGATAAAACAGGAAAGGACGAAGTCAAAGTATCACTATTCTCAGATGATAGATGATGTGATAGTACACATAAATGACCCCAAAAAGTCTACCAATGAACTCCTACAGCTGATAAACACCTTCAGCAAAGTGGCTAGATACAAAATCAACTAAAACAAGTTAGTAGCCCTCCTGTATACAAATGATAAACTGGCTGAGAAAGAAATTAGGGAAATCATAGCCTTCACAATAGCTACAAATAATATAAAATATCTTGGCGTAACTAAAAAAAGAACAAGCAAAAGACTTGTATGAAAACAAAACCTTCAAGTATCTGAAGAAGGAAATTGAAAAAGACATCAGAGTATATAAAGATCCCCATGCTCATGGATTGAGACAATCAACATAGGAAAAATAGCCATCTTACCAAAAGCAATCTACAGACACAATGCAATCCTTTTCAAAAATTACCTACAAAAAAATTTTTTTTACAAACCTTGAAAGAAACACTGAGGCCTTATGTGGCTGACATATTCATAAATGTATGGGGAAGGGATCTTTTACAACAATAGAGTACTCAAATTAATATTCCTGCAATCCCAGAGGCAGTCAGTGATGAAGTTAGGCGTGAAATGGTAGATCCTCCTGAGGAAGGTGTTGATATGTGTAATCAAGGACAATCACAAGCTGTGTCCATTGTCCAAACACAAGACATCACAAGGATTCAGTTTTCAAATTTATAAGAGCCACTGCTGAAACACCAACTGACTTTGAAATTGGTATCAAACAGACCTGTGTGGCAAGAGCAGTGTCCCATAACAAATGAAAAATTGTAGGCACTTGAACAACTTGTAAAGAGCAGCTGGAGGCTTAACGTATAGTAGAGTCTACCAGCCCATGGAGTTCTCCTGTGTTTGTTGTTAAAAAAAAAAAAAAGAAAGAAAAAAAGAAATAAAGAAAAAAAAAAGAGAGAAAGGCAAATGGAGATTTATAACAGATTTAAGAGCAGTGAATAGAGTAATTCAAGAAATGGGTCCTTTAGAGCCTGGATTCCTTTACCTTCTTTGTTACCTAAGTCATGGCCTATAATAATAATAGATTTAAAAGATTGCTTTTTTTCACAATTCCCCTTGCATGAGCAGGATAGGTAAAAGTTTGCTTTTTCAATACCTAATTTTGAAAATACTGATACAAGAAAGAGATATGTTTGGAAATTTTTACCACAGAGAATGTTAAATAGTCCAACTTTATGTCAATATATTGTGCAACAACTGCTATAAATAATTTAAATGGAATATCCTCAATCTATTGTTTGTGTTTTATAAGGTGCTCCAGACCTTAGTGTGGGTCCTTTCACTATCCAGAACCCTGGCCTAAAAGTATGGTCATTGAGGTATCTATAGAATGCTGATAATTTTCTTTTTTAATTTTAAAATAATTTATTCAGATTACATCCGGATTGTTATCCCCTTACTTTTCTCTTTCTGTTCCCTCTCCCTCCTCTTTCATCCTATTCCTTTCCCCTAGGTATGTGACAGAAGGGGACCTCCTCCCCCACCATATGATCACAGCCTATCAGGTCTTATCTGGATAGCCTGCTTCCTCTTCCTCTGAGTGCCACCATGCCTCCCAACCAAGGGAAAGTGGTCAAATAAGAGGTACCAGAGTTCATGTCAGAGGCAGTCCCCAATCTCCTCATAACCATGGAGAATGAGCTGTCCATTGGCTAGACCTGAATATGGGATCTAGGTTTACTAAATGCATTGTCCTTGGTTTGTACAACAGTTTGTGCAGGCTCCCTTGGGTCCATATATGCCAGCCTAGATGGTCTTCTTATGGGGTTCCTGGACCCTCTGGGTCCTTCTATCTACCCATTCTTCCATACCACTCTCATGTGGAGTCTATTAGAGAGTTTAAGCATCTTCCCTCATCCCCCACTGAGTGAAGACTCTCAGAGGAAATCCATGTTGGGCTAATATGTAAAGAACTCAAGAAATTAAACAACATCAAACCTCAATCTATTGTTTATCATTACATGGATGCTATTTTGTTGGCTGATTCTGACAAAGGTACTTTAGAGAAAATATTTAAGGAAATACAAAGAATTCTGACATGCTGGAAATTACAGATTGTTCCAGAAAAAAAAATACAGAGAGGAGATTCTATTAGTTCTTTGGGTTATAAAATAAGTCAACAAAAAAGTCCACCACGAAAGGTATAGATCCATAGAGATCAGTTGCAAACTCTAAATTATTTTCAAAACTCAATGTGAGATGTTAAATATATAAAACAATATACGATAAGGATATATGGACAACATAGTGGAAACTTAAAATAGTTTTGAGATGGGGATATGGTTTTGCTTACATATATAGAGGTAATAAAAAATATGGTTACCAACAAAACTTTATAAAAATTTGGTTTGACCATGGAAGACCTCCTACTAGCTGAGACATGAATGTCTTCAGAAGGCAAATGAATCTTACTGGGTAACTGGTCCTCATGACATCCCATCCTTTCATATAGTATGAATGAAGATTTATATTATAGTCCAAACAGACTTATAAAGTTGACAGATGCCTTTCACCTGCTCATACAGAAAATTATCTGTATATATACATATATATGTATATATACAGATTATATATGTATATATATGGAGAGAGAGAGGGAGAGAGAGAGGGAGAGAGAGAGAGAGAGAGAGAGAGAGAGAGAGAGAGAGAGAGAGAGAGAGAGAGAGTTCGTTCTTATCCTCTCCAACTATTCAAACTAAGAAGGCTCCCAGTCTACATATATATAATATATATATATATATATATATACATACATGTATATAATATTACCTTTAAAGTTTATTTTCAGAGCTAAAAACCAAAAAGCAATGAAGAAAAAGCAAGTAACCCAGGTGATTCAGACTCACAGACTGCCTCAGTTACTATTTCCTCAAAAACTTGCATCCAGGTCAATGTCAAAAGGGCTAGTCTAACAGCTGGCTGACATCCCAGGTATTTTAGGGTACCCAAAAGATAACTTTTCCCCCCAAAAAGAGAGGAGTAACTTTAAGAATATGACTCCCCCATTTGCAAAAGATGATGTGATGTTTTTGTCCATTTGGTGGGTTATCGATGTTTGTTGTCATCTAGCGGCCTTGATTATAAGTTGTAATTGATCATGGTCATGAAAGAAACAAAGTAAAGGTTGGAATCATGGATCTCTTTCTTTCTCTCTTCTAGGTCTTTTCTCTTATTTTTCTTTCCTATTTAGTGTTAGGAGAAAGGAGGGAAAGGGGTAATAATAAAAGAAAAGGGGGGATATAGGATGAAAGGCAAGTTATAGAATTTACTAGTCCCAAATACAATGTTATTGATTATTTTATGGTGATAAAAATTTAATATTATTTTGTTCAACTCTTGCTTAATGTATTGTACATATGTAACTCATTTATTAATAGGAATTTACAGTTATTTTGTTCAACTTCTGTTTAAAATATAACTCATTTGGAAATGTGATATGAAGTTCTAGTCTTATGAAAGCTATCGATTATAAACTGTGTAGGATGATTGGAGATTCAAGTTAGTAGTTAGTCACCTATAAATAACCTTAATTGTAGTCTTGTTATGTACTAGTTAAGTTAATTACATAAATAAGCTTTATTTAGCCTTGTATATGTTTTCAACATTAAGCAGATAGTACGTAGCTAGAATCAAGCAATGCTTGTCTATTTAAATGTAATGAGATAGATAGATGGTCTTCAAACATTTTGGATATCTATAGAATATGGCATTTAAAGATATTTTAATAATAAAAGGCTTTACTGACAGAGAGACACAGCTGCTCCTGGCAGTGCCCCTAATCTACTTCAAAGAAGTGATGGGCATCAAAGAAACAAATGTGGCAAGAGAGTCACTGGACAATAAAAAACTGTTCCTACTTCTACTGCAGGCATCAAATTGTCCAAAGTGTTAACAGGCAGGATACTTGGAAACTGACAGTCCAACTTTACAGAGACTAGGTGGGTCAGTCTAGGCTAGTAGGCTGAAGAATGGATGTCCCAGTGACACTGAAACCTCTGATGACTGTCTAGGTTGTCAACTGTCTCTACCATTTCTATATATTTGGAAGCTACTTGCTCTATGCTTCCTATATACTTTGGTAAATTTACTTTTTTCTCAAGTCTCTGATGGGGCTGAAGACTGGATAGTCATAGTTTTACTACAATTAATCTTAGTAGTTTAGAAATGAAAACAATGATTAAGGTCTAAAAAGATGATTCTCAGATGATAAATACAAGTTACAAGAAAGTGATTTAGGTATTAAACTTGGACTCAACAGGATAGGATAGGTAGTGGAATACTTTTCCAAGGTTGCCAAATACAAATGGACTGGACGTTGTAAATGCAATTCTTACTTGAGGCATCTCATAATTATTCTTATTGTATATAGTTTATTACTGTTAGAGAAAAGCCATTTTGGCGATTTAAAAAAAAAAAAGGGGGGGGAATGTGTAGTGGAAGTTTTGGTTTCTTTAAAAATCCCATTATGTTATGTAAACAGATTTTGTTTTAATCCCAAGTGTGGTATATGGAACTTCTTTTAGTTTATCCAGTTGTCTAGTGTGGCTTGAAGAGGGGCGTGATCTATATCAGCTGATAACAGTCTCATGCTGCTCAGAAAGGGGCATGGTCTTTGCCAGATAGAGATAGTTTCACTTTGAGGATTCTGAGAGGATATAAATATCAGATCCCAGGAAGAAAAGGATGTTTTGAAGAGCACTTCAAGGAGAAGGAGAAAGAAGAAGGCTTCTATTTCTGCTGGACTGATGTACATCCTGACAACTGAAATTGATATTTTCCCAAAGGACCTGACACCTGGAACCAGGCAAAACTGTGTCTAAATAAGTATATATCCATGTTCCTTTCTAACATCATTTCTCTCCTACATAGGGTCAGGGTGTTGGAAGGGAGGTACACATAAATTTATTTGGAGTCCTAAGGGACCCCAAATAAATATGAGTAAAGAGTATACCGACATAGTGATTATAAAACTTCTACATGTTTATATAGTAAAAAATGTATTACTTTAAATTTTTTAATGTTGTTCATTGAGTGGAAAAGTTTTGTGTCTACTGTATAAACTCTTACAGTCAACATGATGCCAACATGTATCACAGTCCTCCATCACTCACCCTAACAGAGAACTTTGCTCCACCTCTCACACACTAAAAATTGACATTGGTGATAATCTTTTCTGAAATCAAATTCTCTCCTTACAGTGTAAGTCCTGATTGGAGAGGCACAGAAGGGTGTGGCAAGGCATTTGTTATTTTCCGGAGCAGATCAGGAAATTTATATGTTATGATCAGTGTGTGTCCTGCCTGTCCTTAGTGTAACCAGCATTTGGTTTGTGGTGTTTTCAGGCAGTAAGGTACTGGCCATTCATCATCTCATAACATTTTATTTTCTTAAAAGTAAGAATAATGTTAAAAGGAAAGTTTCAGTCTTCCAATTGAGAAAAGATAATGCTAAATTGATGAGTATATTTGTCCAGTGAAGAATTTGCAGCATCTTTACAAGGCCACAGAAGAATATTACATTGTTGGAATTAGTTTGTCTACTTACAGGTAAAAGTAACGTTTTCAATTTCATGTGCTTAATGTCCCTCCAACTTAGTTATCCCACATTTCCACTGTAATCATCTCCAAAATTAGCCTCAAACAGAACACAAGCTTCCTCTCCAAATATAGCCTCTACCACCACCAAAATAGCAACATTTTTTTTCTTTCCTAATTTTCTTGGCCATAATCAGAAAGGGGAGAATATAGTATAATTCTTCCCTGTGAATATCATGCTGGGCGTAATTCAAGTCCCACTGGGGAAATAACAAATTGTTACAGATGTGTCACTGGCAGGTTTTTACCTATTAATAGTTCATATGGCCACAGTTCCTTCAGCTCTAGAAAGGAATTTGGTTAAATGTGTTGACTTCTCAAGAAGCTAGCTGATGAAGACAAGGCTGTCAGTTTATTTCCTCTGTATATTTTCTTTGTTACAAATTTGCACATTAAACCAATCTTGAGATACAAAACTATTGAAATAAGGAAGGCTTGAGTAGAAAACCCAATTAGAAAATAGAATATGAGATGGGAGTAGTGGAGTAGCTCAACTATTTACTATAAACATTATAAACACAGAAAAAAAAGATGAGGAGAACAACATTATCAGATACCACACATGTTGGATAACTGGCTCGTTCTGAAAATGTCAGCCTTAGCCAAAGAGGTACATGGTAAAGCTTTATAGAGCTTTTCCATGATAGAAAATTAAGAGCACAAAAGAGCTAGGAGATCTCATGCAGAATAAATGTTCAGATAAGTACCTTTCATACCTTCAAAGGGAGAACTTTATACTGAAGCAAGCAAAAAAATATATGCAAGAAGAAATGTAGATTTGGATTTTAAAAAGCTTTTGAAGGAGCTTCTGAGAGGAATCTTCTTATTGTACCACATGCAAGATACTTATGCTTTTTCTATTTCTCTGCTCCAGCCTGAATCTTTGGGTTTTTTCTTGCTTAACATGGGCATGGTTGCACTCACTTCTATGGAATGTAATTTCTGAAAGTGTTTATTACAACGTTAGACCTATGATGAATGGTCATGAAATCATACTTATAAACATGTCAGAGCCTTAAATGTAGCTTTCCTTGAGTTCATTTGTTTGCTTTGATTTTGACAAACAACTTAATGCTGTCACAGGCGGCACTCTTTGCTCTTTATGTGGACAAATCAGGCAATGCACAGATGACTTGAAGTATCACGATGTGTGTTAACCACTTTGAAATTATAAATATATTAGTTTTAGTTTACTGTCACTCTGGCTAAGAATAGGAGAGAACAGAGGGAAGGAGAAAATACTTGTTTTTGCACATGGCATAAGAGGATTTTTACCCATCACCTGCTTGCCAAGGTAGAACTTGCTGATTGCAAGAACACATGGGAAAGGAAGCTATTTACTTCTTGACAGGCAAGCATCAGAATGAAGAAGGGCCTGGGGAGTAGGTGTGACCTACAGAGTCATGTCCCTACTGATATGTTTACTTCAGAAGGCCACACTTTCTGAAGTTTCCACAATTTCCCCAAGTATCATCTCCAACTGCTTACCGATTAACCCACACTCAAGCCCGGAAGGTCATTTTATTTGTGAAATATAGCATTGCACTCCAAAGGCTCATGGCCACCGTATAGTGTGAAATGCATTTATTCCATCTCCAGGAGTCCTCAAAAGTCTCAATAGTTCTAACATTGCTCAAAAGGTTAAGTTCAGTCTCCCCTGGGGCTCCTTGCTGTGAGGCCCTATAATAACATCAAAGACAAATTACACACTTCAGTATTCCATGGCATGCAGCAAACATTCCAGTTCCAAGGGGGAGGAACAGGACAATAGAAAAGAAGGATTGCACCACACCGAGACTGAAATGCAGGGAGGCAAACATTAAATCCTGTGTCTACATGTCCAGCAGCTGGGTCTGGTAGTGTCATGATATGAGTGTCAATAGGCTTGGCCAGCCCCACCCCTTAAGGCCTTGCCATTTGTTTTCCATATGTCCCGTGTCTTGGAGTGTCTCCACTCATTGTCTGCAGCATTTCTTGGCAGGCATTCCATGTTCCTGGCGTCTCCAATGCAGCTTTAGCTTCATCTTCACAGCTTCACATGTTGCCTTCTCAAGAGCCGCCTCCAAGGACTCCAATCCCCATTATACATTGCCTGGCCTCCCAGGCCTTCTGTTGAAATGTGGCTAGAAGTCTCTATGGCTTTGTAACCCTACATGTCTGCACAAGCTTCATGTGGACCATGCCAAGGTCTGCTGCCAGCTGACCAGTAGCTGCTGCACAGTGGACCATGCCAAGGTCTGCTGCCAGCTTGACCAGTAGCTTCTTGCCTTGCACAGTGACTGAAGCTGCCTCTGGATGACTTAGCAGCTGAGCAAGGTAAAGAGAATTACAGAGAAGCAATTGACTTGGCATCTCTGGTGCACAGGCTGACTTGAAAGCAGTCTCTTCTCAGAGGGAATCCCTTCCAATGAAATTCCTCTTTCATGCCTTCAACCTGCAATAGACAGGGTGTGGCCACTTCCCAAGATGCCTTCAAAGCACCTTTCCTTCTATTGTCCAAATTCAAAGAGCATAGATTCTTTTTAACAGGAGTGATCTGTTTAGAGGCCAAGGCTTCCTTGGCCCCAACTTTCTCCAAGCCTTTCTAAGTAAAATGAAATATTTAAAAGCCTTTCTGCTATTCACGCCACCCCAGTTCTTTATTATAAGCACAGAGCGATATTGCATTTGTCAGTCCAAAAGATGGGATTTCTTGACGTTTTCCTCAGCAGGTTAGTTTGTCTACTGCCTTCAGATGCAGCCTTCCACAAAGTCTAGAGTCAGGGACAAAAGTAGACAAGTTACTTGTGAATATATATAATTCACAATATGACACAAAGGATGTCAAGTCCAAATATCAATAAAGTTTTCACCCCCACCCAAAACCTTGTGGACTGGGGCATTACTGTTTTTTGCTAACTACAAGATCCTGAGGTCTTCTAGCCCTGGAGCTCCCACCAGGATCATCCATTGCTCTCCATTTAAAGTATTTTTAGGTTTTCTCTAGCCCACATCTTCCAACTTTTACACTTTCTTCAAACAAACCTGTTTCAAAGGTTTAGGAAACAAGTCCTCATGTTGAGCTACAACAATGACCCCTTTTCTGATCATCCCCTGCATTTCAATAAAGCAGCTTACAGCCAATCACTGAGCAGGAGAGAGAATAAGACTGGATTTCCTGCCAGCCAGGGGAGGAGGCATGAGAAGAGGAAGTAAGGCATTCAGCCATAGGCAGAAGTGCCGGAGAGATGAAGAAGATTCAGCTGGAATAAAGAAAGAACTAAAATACAAACAACTTGGGGATTTGGCAAAGATGGAGTCAGGAAAGCAGAAAGGGTTAAAAACAGACTTAAACTGCTCAAGATTGTGTTGTAAAGGCCTATAAAAATTATAAAAGAGTCTCAATTATTTGTGTGAGAGCCAGGTTAAGAAATACACTAAGAGAAATAAACACTGTTTTATAGAAATAATCTTCAATATGTACCCGTCAATCTTCAAAAAAGTCAGTGAAAAGATGTTTTTCATAGAATACTTTTATTATTGGGAGTATATCCCATTTTTGTTTTGCATAAAAGTAAGAATGTTCCTAGGACAAAACCACCCCAGCCTTCTTGAGTTAAGGTTTCACTGTATAAACCTAGTTTGCTTGGAACTCACTGTGTTCGTCAAGCTGCCCTCAAAACCCACAAAGATCCCCCCTCTCTCTGCTTCTGAGTGCTTGCATTAAAGGCAAACACTACCATGGCTGACTTGAGTATCTTAGAGGAGGGATATAGAAAACCTATCTCCTAACTGTCATATGAGGCATGCACAAGTCAGGGTGCACAAGATGTCTAACACTCTCTTTCACAAAATAAATAAATAAATAAATAAATAAATAAATAAATAAATAAAAATAGCTGATAATGCTAGTTAAGGATGAGCACTAAATACTTCATCCCAAATCCAACAACATCTGGGGTGCTTCAGTTATGGTTGTAGAAATCCAGTATCTTTTAGAAAAACACTCTGATCATCTGTTTCAGTCTTTCAACCAGACGTTTCATTTCCTTTGAATGATATGTAAGAATACTATGAATTTTTCTGGTTATATACACATATTTAGAATTAGTGGGGCATTTCTCCAGTATTCTTATTGCTGTTTTGTCAACATTATATTAACTGCCCTCTTTCCTTCTCAGAACTTCTCTTGCCATGCTCAGAATTTTGTTGTCTTCCTCCCTATCCCAACGTAGGACTGGGCGTGGTGCACTGAGGGTCAGAAACTATTCTCTTGTAGAATGAAAAGATAATTAAGTAGAAACTGGTGACAAACAATGTCCAAACACACAAATTGGGGGTGAAGAAGTCAGGACAGTTTTGTGCCCACCAGCATTTTAACATGATAAAAATTGCCTTGTTAAAGCAATTTGTAATGGCCTATTACTGTCATGCAAACAAAATACTTTCCAGCTGGACTCATTATTTTTCACTTGGCCACTGTGTAGCCTTCATAATCCTTACAAACACATTAAGTTAGCTAAACGGAACTTGAACAGGAGTCATTATTAAAGTTACGCCGCATTGTCATTCTGTATATTCTTAATTTCTTTTAGGTCTGTTACCTAGAGATGTTTCCTATTTTCATATTCATAGTGTCCAAGTTAAGTTATTTCTTCAATGCCAGTTATAGTGTTATATTTCTTATATTTTATCGATGAACATCAAAACATTATGTTACCCTGCTGAGAAGACATATTAGTAAGCATAGCATCACTTGGCCTCTTTGCAGGAGGCAAGTGTAAGGATGGTTTTGCAAACTAGGATTCCCACCTGCGTCAAACTATACACTCCTCCCCTGCAAAACAGAACCACCAGTGCTTCTGACTCAATAACTACTAATAGTTTCCTGACAATCCCCCTTTGTGACCAAACACAATCTAAAGCATATCTTAGAAATAGAGGCAGTGACTCAATCCATCATGAACTGTCGTTGGGTGCATGCACAAGGAGTTGAATTTTGTCTTCTGAGTAAAACTTTAAGGGAAATATTTGTTATCTCATGTTTTGAAATGGTTGGACATGCAAAGGATTAAAATCTAATGCATCATGGGAAATGACATGAACTGTGAACAGCTTATATAACCCATGTCTATCAGTCAAAACAGGAAACCATCATACCCCCAATACCCACTTTCTTCTCTTTTGGGACCTAGAAAATGAATCCCTGAATAATAGCTAGGGACTCTTAAGGAAATTTCTCTCAGGCCTACTGTGGCCTGCATTGTCCTCTGTTCTTTCCTTTTGCTTTTGAACAAAACCCTTGCTGCTTTGATGTTAGGGTGTACTTTTTCCATCGTAGTTGCACAATCAGCAATCCATTCCATGAGATGATTAGTATTTTCTCACACTTTTCATGAAGAATGTAAGAATACAGGAAGTTAAATTTCTCCTAAATTCATGAATCTGGAGAATGACAGTGCCACACACAGCCTGATCATCTGAGTCCTTTAGTGTCCCACCACTGGAACTTTCAATGCTGTTTTAAGTTGCTAGTATTACTGTAATGGAAAAATCTCTAAAGATGCCAACCTACAGAGAAGTGTTCAGACCATTTATTGTTTGCACTGATAATTAGTATCACAACTGGGATTAGAACACAGGACAGGACGTCAAATGTTTAGACTAGTATTTCTTCATATACACTAAATTATTTCCAAATCCCAGTGGTTTAGGTGAACACACTAAAGATGAATTGAAATATTTTTTTTAAAAATCATGTTCATTCATTTTAGAAAATTGTTATTTGTTGCTATAAGATGTCCTTTTTCTAAAAGTTAGGAAATCTTAGTTTTTCTACTAGTATGAGGGAAACGTTTGAGATTAACAGCCTTCTATGAAATCTTCTGTTCGTGCCTTTTTTTTTTAAGGGTAAAATGTCTATATGGAAAATTCCGTATTCCAAGATTAGAGTAACAGGGATTTAGCTTATCCACCTCTTTGGAAAGTAAGAAAAACTTAGGAAAGATAAAGAGAGCAAGAGCCTCTGAGAGTCCCTTGACAACAGATAGCAAGGAGAAGAATTCGTTACATGGGATCGAGGAGGGGTGAGGGGGCATTTCTAAGACTAGCTCAGCCTGTGGTCTTAGGGGATGCTATGGTCTAATGATGATTTCTCCTCTAAATTCTTATATTGAAACTTAATCTTCAATGTAATTATGTTGATAGGTAAGACTTGAAGATGATTGGAAAACGAAAGCTCTGCCTTCATAAATGGAATCTGAAAATTATGAAAGAGACCTGAGGGAATCAGACAAGGAAGAACAAGGTGATGTCTGAAGCAGAAATACCTTACAGAATAAAAAAAAGCCTTCTAATACTTTATTTCTAACTTAATAACTCCAGAATTGTAAAGTAATTTTCATTATATCGTATTTTATATTGTATAATATATTTTATCATAACACATAAATTACAAATATTATACTTATGTGTACATGTATTTCCCTTCCCCCTCCCTTGTGTGTGTGTATGTGTGTGTGTGTGTGTGTGTGTGTGTGTGTGTGTGTGTGTGTGTGCTACACACTGAAGAGTGCATTGTCTCACGTGGAGCTAGAGTTACCAGTAGTTGTGAGCTACCACACATGGGTTAGGGAAATTGAACTTCTGTCCTCAAGCAGAGCAACAAGTGTTCTTGACCACTGAGCCACCTCTTTAATACAATTTGCATTACTTTTAACTTATCCAATTCATGCTATGTGGATATAGAATCCCAAATAGATTAGACAAAGGTTTTCTCCAGGCTATGGTATAGGAATGAGGAACTTCAAATGAACACAAGAAACCCTGAGATGAGGAGATAAAACTTAGATGCCAGGGTATGGATTCAAAGCTTTAAGAGTTCAGATGAGGAACATGTTAACCAAATGCATGAAAAGAACTTGCCAGAAGCCATAAAGAAGGGTCTATGTGAGAGCTTCTGAAGAACTAGTTTTCTCTGCTTATATAGGACCAGCAAAGTGCCTGATGTCAACTGTCTGAGAAACCACATCATTCATGAATCTCTTTGCCAAAACCTCAGAAAGTCTTGCTTGGCTTTAAGGCAATAATTAACATTTGACCAGAAGCTGCTTTTGTCCCGTTTTAACTTTAAAAACATCTCATTCAAGGATCAAACCGTTTTCAAGTAACTTAGCCTCATTCGGGAATTAAACTCAAGAATCGTCATAAGAGCATCAATTAGTCCACACACCACACTGTGAAATTCATATATCTGTCATTCACCCAAGAGCTGAAGGGAGCAATATTCATACTAAAGAGAAAAAAAATCATCAAAATGGTAAAATCATCAGGTGAGGGCATGGTAACCACCAAAACTGTTCCATGTGTTCAAGATGTGGATGAGAAATGTAATAGATGTGGAAATAGGAGCTTGATGGCTTGTTCAGGCCAGAGTCCTTCATCATGGCTGTTTGTGCCACACTCAGTTCCAGCAGCACATCCTGGCCAAAAATGCCCAGCTCACTAGGAGCTCCTGTAAAATTCACTGGCCGTTTCCTAGTGGAACTTCTCTAGGCTAAGAATATCCTCTCCAGAAGCTTTTCCTGGCAGTCAAGAGGGAAAAAAATTCCAGAAAGTTCCATTTGTGCAGTTCCACAGTGACTTTCCTACCTATGCTGAGTCACAGCTCATGCCCTCTCAATCAGACACTGGTGGCTTCTTTTATTTTATTATTTCTAATTTCTTTGAGACAGGGTCTCCTTTATCTCCTGAGCCTCCTGGTTTACCTTTTGAATACTAGGATTACAGACATGCACTACTGTGCCTGTCTAGGCACTCATTTTTTCATAGGCACAGGATTATTCCTTGAATATTATATTTTTGTTTTATGCATAGTTGCTTCTCTTTGTATTTGATGTTCTAGGATTTTATTATTTTCTTCCTAGGCATAGTTACTACTCTTTACATTTGATATTCTATTTTCTTTAGAGTTATAGTTAGTTTGAAGATCATTTTAATTGCTAATAGGTTTACACTAGGACACACAACTCAACAGATAAACAACCAAAAGAGGACAAGAAGTCTTATTCTTGAGTTACACAGATTTCTGATTATAAAATCAATATACAAGATGGATGAATAGACAGAAGGTAAAAATAACAAAGTAATACCATTCTGGAGGTATCACCATCCCTAGTTAGAAGATGTACTACAGATCAATAGAAATACAAATCATATGGTATTGGCATTAAAACAGACAGGTTGATCAATGGAATCTAATTAAAGATCCAGAAATAATCCCACACACCTATGGACAGTTGAATTTTGACAAAGAAGCCGAAACCAACAATGGAAAAAAGAAAGTATCTTCAACAAATGGTGCTGGTCTAGCTGGATGTCTGCATGTGGAAGGATGCAAATAGATCTGTATCTATCACCCTGCACAAAACTCAAGTCCAAGTGAATCAAAGACCTCAACATAAAACCAGATACACTAAACCTGTTAAAAGAAAAAGTGGGCAAAAGCCTTGAACTTATTTCCACAGGAGACAACTTCCTGATCAGAAGAATACCATCAATTTAGGCACTAAGATCAACAATTAATAAATGGGACCTCCCAAAAATGAAAAGCTTCCGACACTGTTAATAAAACAAACAAAACAGTTCCCTAAAGACTGGGAAAAGATATTCACCACGCCTAATTCTGACAAAGGGCCAGTATCCAAATTGTATAAAGAACTCAAGAAATTAAACAACAACAAACCGAATAACCCAATTAAAAGTGGGGCACGTATCTAAACTGAGAATTCTCAAAAGAGGAATTACTAATGGCTTAGAAGCACTTAAAGAAATGTTCAACATCTTTATTCATTATGGAAATGCAAATCAAAACAACTCTGAGATTCCATCTTACACCCATCAGAATGGCAAGGTCAAGAAATCAAGTGACAGCACATGCTGCCAAGATGTGGAGAAAGGGGAACACTCCTCCATTACTGGTTTGAATGCAACCTTGTACAACCACTTTGGAAATCAGTCTGTCGGCTCCTTATAAAATTGGGAATAGTTCTACCTCGAGACCCAGCTATATCAGTTCTTGGCATATACTCAAAAGATGCTCCACCATACTACAAGAAAACTTGCTCAACTATGTTCATAGCAGCTTTATTTGTAATAGTCAGAAACTGGATGTCCCAGATATCCCTTAACCAAAGACTGGAGAAAGAAAATGTGTTACATTAAACAATGGAATACTACTCGGTTATTAAAAACAAGGAAATCTCTTGATACCCTATGAGCATATACAGGGGGAGGAGGTCCCCCTCAGTCACAGTCATAGGGGAGGGGAGTTAGGGGAAAATAGGAGGGAAGGAGGGATGGGAGGATACAAGGGTGGGGATAACTATTGAGATATAATATGAATAAATTAATAAAATATATTTTAAAAAGCAAGGAAATCATGAAAATTTGCAGTCAAATAGATGGAACTAGAAAATATCCTGAGTCAGGCAATCCAGGTCCAGAAAGACACGCATGATATGTACTCACTTATTAGTGGATATTAACCACAAAAAACAGGACAACCAGATTAAAATCAACAGACCACAGAAGTCAAGTAACAAGGAGGTCCCAAGGGAGGATAGTTGACTCTCACTCAGAAGGGGAAATAAAATAGACATCTGAAGTAGATGGAGGGAGGAAACTGCATGGGAGGGAGTAGGGAGGGTAATGTGTTAGGGATCAGGAGAGGAGAAATGAAAGAGCTGGGAGAGAGAATGCAAATCCACAGGGGCGATCTTTGGGACAGGGGAGGGTTCCAGTAGTCTAGGGGGGAAGAGGGTGATCCTAGCTGAGACTAGCAGGAGAAATGGAGCCTGAAGTGGCCACCTCTTGTAGCCAGGCAGGACTTCCAGTAGAGACAGAGGGACAGCAACCCACCCAAAAACTTATGTCCCAAAATTTGTCCTGACTACAAGAATTGTAGTGATAAAGATGGAACAGAGATTGAGGGAATGACCAACCAATAACTTGCTCAATTTGAGACTCACTCAATAGGAGAGCCCCAAACCCTGACCCTATTAATTATACTCTGCTGTGCCTGTAGACAGAAGCCTCACATAAAAATCTTCTGAGAGACTCCACCCAGCAGCTTATGGAAACAGGTGCAGAGATCTATACACAAACAATAGATGTGTTCAAAAGATGCTGCTCAGAGGGTCTAGGGAGGTAGCATTATTGGTAAAGTGCTGACAATACAAACATAAGGATCTGAGGTCAGCCTCCAGTAACCACTTAAAAGCCAAAAGTAGTAGTCTCTGTTCGTAACCCCAGCATTGGCAAAGCAGAAGCAGGCACATTCCTGGGGCTTTCTGCCTAGCAACCTAACCTATAGCCCCAGGTCCAGAGAAAAACTGTGTCACAAGGAAGAAAAAAAAAGGAAGAAAGGAAGGAAGGAAAGAAGGAAGAAGGGGGGAGAGAGGGAGGGATGGAGAGAGGAAAATAGATGGCACCTGAGGAGAAAAGACATCCCAGGTTGATATCTGTTGACATCTTACCTACCCCGACACACATGAGCACATCTGTGTTCATCTACACATATGTGAACACACAAAATGACACCATTAAGAGACAAAAATGATAAACTGAAGAAAAATTTCAGAATACGCATAAGGTAAGACTTTATTTTATTATATATTGTATCCCTCAAAGCTCAATACTTTATAGGAAAAACAACTTCTAAAAATGAACAAAATAATTGAACAGACATCTCACCAACAAAGATTCACAGATGGTAAATAGGCCCCTGAAAAAGGCTCTCCTTAGATGATAGGGAAACACAAACATGCTGTAATTGGATACGTCTAGATACTTATCAGAATAAAATGAAAATTTCCATATCCTACATTTTCAATAACTCGGGAGACTGAGGATTCACATTCCCTGGGGAGAATGTGAAAGGTGCAACTATTTCGGCAAAGTTTGCCTGTTTCTTAAAAACTTGCACCACATGATCTAGCCATCCCATGTAGCCAGTTTTATACAAGAAAAAAACATATTAACTCATACAAAGGCATATACATAAATGTGGACAGCAGATCTACTTATGATATCTAAAAACTAGAGATTACCCAAATGTTTAAATTTAATTTAGTAAATATTCTATAGTTTCTTTCTTAAAATAGAAAACCACGCAGCAGTAAACAGGAACGAACTATTGACACCACTCACTGATACTGGGGAGTCATATTACTATCATGGAGAGGGAAAGAAACCAGACATAACCATGTGTAGGGAAGGGTACAATTTACATTCAGAGCAACAGAGAGCAAATCAGTGTTTGCTTGGGATGGAAAATGACAAATTTGGGGAGATAAAGTACTGGAAGGTGAAACGGCCTTTGATGAGGAGGGCCTTGTCATTACCTAGTTTGTGGCAATGAGGTCCCAGTTGTGTGACCATCTCTAAACTTTAAGATTATAGATATTTCACAAGAATTTTAATTTACATACCTCAAATATATATGCTTAATTGCATACTAGTTATACCTCAAACAAATTATGAGGTGGGTGCACTAGTTCATAGGAGGGTGGGGTTTGTTTGGTTTTTTCTTTTTTTGCCTTCTAAGATGAGTAGTTACACGCAAGTGGACAACTCCATGTATTATTATTTACAGCAAATCATACTTAGGTTAACTTCTTCCTCACAGTGTTAAGTGTTAAGTGCTTTGTTACTTCTTCACCTTTGGCTATCGTTGAAAATATAGTGTTTTTTCATTACAACTGAGTTGTGCAAGTGGTGTGAAGTCATGCTGTGTACCAGCCACTGTGACAGAGTCCCCAGTTCATTGCTGATGATCTGAAGGTCTTTTCAACTTAGCTATGGATAGCTTAGCTTAGACATAAGAAAAGAGAGTCAAGTCCTTTAACCTTCCATGTTACATCAAATTGGAAAAGGCACATAAGATGCACTCAGCAAATTGCAAACACCAACAGCTAATGGCTTCTATCACTACCTTGGCATGAAAGTGTTTGCTCTCATCTTTCTGGATGTCTGTTTTCTAGGGGACATGGGCCCCCAATTCCTGCTGATCTATGAACTACAAAATATGGCCCAGGACCATAATTACTTCAGTTGTATGTGTGTGTGTATATATATATGAAACAAATTACATAGGTTTTTAATCAATGCATTATCTTTTATATTCCCATAAAAATTACAGACACTATATTAGAGTCACTGTTTCACAGGCAAGGAGCAGAGACTTAGAGAGAAAACCTAACCCTCTAATCACCAGGAAACTACTATAGCCACTCCACTCATTTCATTTCAGTAGGATGTGCAGGGAAACTGAACTGTGATTCCCTAACCCTCAACCCACCAGGGTATTGCAAAGTAAAGAGGCTAAGACATTGGCAAGGATATAGGAGACCATACCTCTTCCACACCCTTGGCAGAGGGGTGTGGAGATTTCAGTGGGAAATGCCCATCCTCCACCACAAGCTCATGTGTCAACACTTGGTCCTCAGCTACTGATACTGCTAGGAAGTATGTAAATTCTCAGGAAGATGGAGCCTCACTGGAGGAAGGGTGCCACTGGGGCATGGCTTTGGCGCTTTATAACCCATTCCTGTTTTCCATTTACTTTTCATTTCCTGATTACAGGTGTGATGTGATCAGCCAGCTTCCTGCTCTTACTAGCTTTGCTGATCCTGTTGTGTTGTACTGTATCCCTCTGGAACTGAGAGAAAAAGTAAACTCTTTCTTCTTAAGTTGCTTTTTCAGGATATTTTATCACAGAAATAGAAAAATAGCCAGGACAGTGTAAAACACACAATCATTTGGAGAATCGGACAGCCACTACTAGTAAATTTAAGCATTCCTATCATACAAAGCCATCTCAATTCTGCTTTCATATCTTAGAGAAAGAAATAAATACTTATTTAAAAACCCTCCAATTAATAAAACACTAAACTAGAAACAATATGATATAATCCACCTAGAGGGAAAAAAATGAACTGTGATGAATTTATATCATGGAATACTACAACACGCGACAGTAAAAACCACAGCAGTAGCTAATGCATGGTGGGGCTCAGGTGTTATGATGAATAACAGGAGCCACATACAGAAAGGCATATATACATCTTTGCATCTATATGAAGCTCAAGTACATCTCTCCATAGAGAACAGAACAGTATTTCCTCTTATAGGAGTAAGGCTAGATGGCAAAGGATGTAAGTGCCTTTCTGGGACCATGCTTACACTTAATATATAATCTGGTACACAATAAAAGTCAAAATCATGAAAATTGCAGAGACTGTTTCATGCACATTTGTTTAATTTTTATTTGATTTGTTTATTTAACTGAATGATAGCATGGCCTTGTTAGCTTTTTTTCTTGGAAAAGAGCAATACCGCTTGCTTTCTCTGCAGTTCCCTGAATCATTTCCCACTGCCTTTGACTGTGTACCCTCCCACTGCCAAAAAGCCAGATGCTCTGTCTTTGATCTGTATTTGTTCAATGCTTGTATTGTGTATGCTCTTAATTAGTCGGTTGGGACCTATAATATTTATTTCTTCATGAGCCAAACAATACAAGTTCTATTGAGGGCAGAGAGCAGATGTGGATGTATTTTGCCCTACAGACCTTATTCTGTGAAACATCCATCTGTACTTACATTTGCCCTTCAAAGGGGGGGGGAGTCAATCTTCATCTCACAATTTCAGTTGTATTACCTTCCACCAACCCACCCTAACCCAGAAAACACTTGAAACATTTTATGCAATAACTTTGGCAGTGATATGTATACACATGTTCATGCTTGTGATGTGTGCCTTTCATAAAAACATTCTTCAGTTGATCACACCCCAGAAGCTACCTGGCTGTACTCCTAAACACTTGGCGAAAGCTTGTCCCAGCACAGGTATCCTTGCCCATGGCAATTCTTCATGGTGCCTGGTGATCCTGCGCTTCCTTGATTGAATACACTATCAGGTATGTCTTTATGTTTGTATGATAGTCTCCAAATTCAGACATCTGGGTGCATGTGTCCAGAAAGTGTAGAAATCTTCACTTTCAAGGGACAGTCAGCTGTAAGTACCATGACTCACTGAGTAGCAGAGCCCAAGGAATGATAAGGCTAAGGAGAGGTTGATGAGATATACATTTTGGTTAGTGTCTGTCCACTATTGTGCAAACAGGATCAAAGTTGGATGTGTGCGCTACTGAAGGCAGCTATAGAAGCTACATTCGTCAATCTACTGCATAAGTCCTATATGTAGGTCTGAGTCATTTTGTCTGGAAGGCAGCTGGACTGTCCATGGGCCTTATTCCTAGTGCTTTTAGACTATGTCTTGAAAAAGCTAGGGTTTGACCCATTCAGAACTAAGGTAATTTTCATTATCTCCAAGGTCTCTATAACACTGACTAAATATGGAGAATAATGTATGATTTTGAGTTAGAAAAAAACTTGTATTTATAAGGATAGGTATGAAAATTACTGTTTTTCTACTTCCAATCACTGCCCAGACTCTTGAGTTTTCATGTTTGGAGAAAGTCTACAAACCTCTTGTTTAGATGTGAAACAGTTTGCTCAGATGTAATCTAAATATAGAACACAAAGCAAATGTTATCAACCATTTTTCTATAAAATATACATTTACAATTTTATGAGGAAGTAATAACTTTATAAATGAAAAATCTGAAAAACAGAAAAGGAAAAATTCTTATAAACATAAAAACAGGACACCACTTTGGTCCTTTGGGACTATTTTCTGTGATGGATCCTTTGTTTTTCAAAGCCATCTGGTGATTCCTCTAAAATTGTCCTTATAATATAAAATTTGAACATCTGCTTTAGGTGTTGAGTGAACCACAGAGGAATGAGAGAATAGAGAAGAGTTAGGGTTGGGTGTTGTTAAAATCCATGACATTGTTCCCTGAGCCATTACCTAATGTCTGTGAGCCTCTTGTGTCAAATACTAATAGTACAAATCAGGCAAGGGTACTGTGTGATAAAGGATCTGACAAAATAGTGAACACACACACACACACACACACACACACACACACACACACACACACACACAATGGGGGTGGGGAGTGAAATGGACTAATAAAGATCTCCAATTATTTTCATTTGTGGTGTCAGAAACGCATTAGATACAGCCATAGTCTGCTGTGATTACATTTATTAGGGATAGTGGCTCTTATCTAACTTTGATAGTTAATGAATTATAAATTTCAATTTGACTATAGATATGGAAACATCCAAGAGGCATACCTCTTAAGGTGTTTTTGAGGCATTTCAAAAGAATAATCAAACTAGGAGAAAAGATACCCTAAATATGGGTGACACCATTCCATGGGTTGGGGGCCCAGCCTAACTAAAAATAACAGAGAACAGAGCTAAAGAGAAAGCCTGGTAATCAACAGCATTCATTTCTCTGGGCCTCCTGACTGCTGACACAGTGTGAACTCCTACCTTCCACCCTTGGGTTATATTAGCATTGAAGACACAGTAACATGCTGCATCCTGTTCAGCATGTCTATTCTGTACATCTCAGAGAGGAGGAGTTAGTGAACATGTGTAGAAGAACGTGTCCGTAGGTGAGCAGTCTCAGGCTGTAAACATCCTGGGGGAGGAAGCTGCAGTGGCTAGTTTTGTCATAAACTGGCCAATTATTTGTAAATACTCATATCCAGATCATAGAAAGAGTTCACCGTTCCAAGCCTGGCCCATATGTCAGGAAAATCTTTGCTAATCCCATGGGTCTGAGGTATTGTGTCCTTGATATGGCCATAACCGTGTTAATAATATGCATTCCTCCAGCCTTCATCCATTCCCACACATTCACTGCTGGCGTCCTTGGATTCCCCCTCATTAAGGGGCAATTATTTCCTTCTAGTCAAGATAATGACAAATCTGGCCTGCTTAGAGACCTAACATTCCAGTTGGCCAGGTCAATAACCAGGTGGAGTCTATGGGACTGTCTATGCCTATCTATGGCAAGCAGCTACCATCTTAGAGCATTCAGCTGTGCCTTCATGCAGAAGGTCATCCCAGCTAGGCTTTTTGACAGTTAACAGCTCCACATTGTGAGTACCCTGCTGGCCCCCACCACCTGCAGTACGCAAACCTGCCTTGATTGCATGTGGCCCTGAGGAGGGATAAGAGTGTTAGAGGTACAAAGGACCAGACTCCAATTATACGGCCACTAAGAAGGCCCCATCCTTGCTGGGTAAAGACTTTGCAGGCTTGGCCAATTAGGATGGGGAGGAGAGGCCATACTCCTGTTATTGACCCCTCATATCTCAGTTTGTGGTTGGGATCTTAGGGGAGAGAGTATATCCTGTTTATCTCATACCATAGGAAGGAATTTTAGGAACACATGGGATAAAGAATCACCATCAGGGAGGCAGATTCACCTTAAACCACGCTAAACAGTTAAGAGGAAATATTAGGTTTTTAATGAGACAATGTAGTTTTCCTTCCCAGAATTCCTGGCTGCAGCACATTCCCTCTCATCTGTCATTATGGTTTCACTGGTCTGCCCACCGTTCTAAGGCCTGACTCAGGCTTTGCGTCTCTTTTCTGTCTCTTTCAGATGCTGTCTGGAACCTAAATATGCTTTTTCTGGGATGGTGAGCTTCCTTACTCCTTCTCCGAAGCTTCCCTCTATACCATGTGGCTGCTTCTCTGCTATATCGATGGCCTCATGCTGGCTTAATTTACATACATGGCTTTCCACCATTCTCCATTCTCTGCTCAATGCAGCTGTGGAGATTTACAGCCTGCCTGCCCTTATGTTTTTATTTTAAACTGGAATAAAAATTGTCTGCAAAATTTTGTTTTAATCCAGTCCTAAGTTATTTTTTAATAACACTGAGAACCCCAAGGAAGGAGTACTTTTCCCCGTATCACTCACTGTCATGAATTTTTTGTGATGATAGTCTTCATCTGCTTAACCTGTGGGATAAAAATAAATCCTATTTACTTTAATTCTTTCCTGCTGAGTATTTGGTACAGAAATTAAAATAGTAATTAATATTTTAAAAAATCAGTTATAAGGAAGTAAAACCATTGGCTGAAATAGACCTTACCTTGCCTTTAAAAGTTGGTTGGCAAGAGGAATATGGAAAGATTTGAAGAAAAACCTTAGAGTACTTAAAGCAGAACTCAAGAGGACATTCTGGTGAGTTGCATACAGAAAGATGATGCCCATAAAGTTTCAAAGAGAAACAAGGACTCAGTCAGAAACTGTATAAAGGCTACTTACTAATTTGTTGGGCAGAGGAAGTCATAAGAAAACATAGTGCCCAGGCTGTGGCATGGGTACTGTTTGGTGTTTTTAGCTAGGTCTACAGTGTGTGCATATGTGGAAGGGCAACAGACAAGTAGAACAGAAAGTTATGGAAAGTGTGTTATCTGATAAAGAAAGGAGAATGAGAGAGATTAAGGCTGCTTTCAAGGTATAGACAAAGACCTTTGATTATTTTAAAAGATGGTTCCACGAGGGAGAAACCAGGGAGCTTGGGCTTGCACAATAGAAAAAGTGCTTTGAGGACAAGACCTTACCCATTAAGAGACCTAGAGTGTAACTGTGCCAATTTATGTAAAAGAAAAGTTGCAGGATAGATGGTTTTCAAAGCATCCTGATGTAAAGCTGACAACTGTGGAAGCCTTTCCCTAGATTCACCAAAGAAGGCACACAGAGGTCACTGTAGGTGTGTTCTAAGAGCACCAGTCTATTTCTTGATCTGGCAACACAACATAGTGATATCCACATGTTGCTGGTTTTTCAAGCATGAAACATGCAAGTGATGGTTTCATGGAAATTTGGGTCATAGCTCCAGAAGGCCTCTGAGGCAAGGCAATGTTATGTAGGTCAGGTTCCTAGCAAAAGGGTACCAAGGAGAAATTGTTAGAAAATTTAAAAGCAAAGCTTATATTGCAATGAAGAGTACAAGATATTTGAGAAATGAAACTTATGGGACATTTGCCAATGAAAGCTACATACACAAAGTGGAGCTTGTCTAAGAGAGAGGCCATATGCCCCACATACAATATTGCTGCACTGGTAGGGTTTCCCAAAACCATTTGAGTCTAGATGGTGTTATGGAGAAACCAAGATGCCAGATGTGTAGCTACGAGATTTGACATTTGCTCTTCGGGGTTTGATTGTTGCTTTAGCACAGTTTTCCCCCTATGTCCTCATTGCTTTCTTTTGGAATGTGGTCTTTTGTGTTAGATATATATAACTGTAAAAAAAAAAAACAGTTACAGGAGATCACAATTAAGAGATCATCTTGAGTCTTAGTTAGACTTTGGAGTGATGTTGGAACTGTTAATATGATTGGAGATTAACTAAGTGCATTTTTGGCCATGAGATTTTGAGGGCCAGTGATAGAATATTACAGTATAAAAACTGAGATGTTTCTGGGTCAAATTGACATGACATAGACTTGTGATAGTTGATTGTTTTCTACCCTCCTGAAAGCATTGTCAACTAATATAAAGAGCAATAGATTGAAATAAGAAAATTATTTTTCCAACATGCAAAATCTCAGCAAATGCCAGCATAGAATAAAAGTTAAGAGTATGCATTTGGGGGCCAGTAGTTGAGTCTCAGTCCTACTAATTACACGATATGCTTCTCTGAAATAATATTGCCATATAAATTGTTAAATATATAAATAAATAGTCATTTAGAATACATTTATGACAGTGCCTGGGACATAGAAAGGGCTGTATTTAAATATTGGTTGGTATAGTGGATATTTTTGTTAGCACTCTGACTAAATACTTGTTAAAGTGCAACTTAAGAGAGAGAAGACTTATTTTGGCTCATGGTTTGTGGGCCTACAGTCTTTCATGGCAGGAAACAGTTTTAAATGAAATAATTTAAAGCTGGAACAGTAGAGAAAGAATCTAAATGTTTTCAAGTGAAGATGAAATGAAGTGCTGTAAGCCAAAATAAAATGCCAGTGGCACCCAACTGCCACACATTCCTTTTAATGATATAAACTATATAAAATCACAGGAAAATGCACTCCTTAGGTCCAGGGTTACTCTGCAGAATACTCAGAAAGAGACTGCAAGGGCTTCTGAAAAGAATATAGGGTGGAATTTCTCAGTGCCTAATGATTGTGTGAGTCGCTGGGCTAAGGGTTTCACAGATAACCAAGACCGTTTTTTATGTGTTTATCTATAGAAGTTTCTGGAAGAAATCAACATTTTCATGTAAAGGTTGAGTGAGAAAGATTGCCTCCACCAACTCAGGTGAACATGATGCAACCTGAGAAGAGTCTGAATAGAACAAGTTGAGGGAGAAGTGGCAAATTTTGTCATGTGCACTTGAGCAGATGTCTATCCCTTCCTGCCCTGAAGACCATCATTCTTGAACTTGGGGCCTTCAGATTGAGATAGGGAAACTCTCTCTCTCTCTCTCTCTCTCTCTCTCTCTCTCTCTCTCTCTCTCTCTCTCTCTCTCTCTCTCTCTCTCTCTCTCTCTCTCTTTCTCTCTCTCTCTCTCTCCCCCCTCTCTTTTTCTCCTTTGGAATTGGCCTTTGGTTACACCACTTGCTTTCCTGGCCTCTAGGCTCTGGTTCTCTCTCTGTCTCTCTGTCTATGTCTCTGTCTCTTTTTGTCTCTCTGTCTTTCTGTCTCTCTGTCTCTCTCTCTGTCTGTCTGTCTGTCTGTCTGTCTCTCTCTCTCTCTCTCTCTCTCTCTCTCTCTCTCTCTCTCTCTCTCTCTCTCTCTGTGTGTGTGTGTGTGTGTGTACGTGTGTGTGTCTCCATCTCTCACTTTCTCTGTCCCTCTCTCTAGTCTCTCCTCTCCCTCCCTCTCACTTCTTTCCTTTCCTCTCCACTTTAACAGCTCTTCCTCCCTCCCTTTTTCTTTCCTTCTTCCCTCTCTCCCTCCTTCCCTTCCTTCCTTCCTTCCTTATGGCCTTTATAATTTTTTCCCAATTGGATTGAAATTGTTTTTTGAACTATTCTCAAACTTGTAAAAGGGCAAGCCATACCCACATGAGATAATAGCATACTTGTTAAGCACTACTTGGTACTCTTATGGACAATGTTGGTGTTTATAATAACACCTAGAATGTAGTTGGTAATACTCTTCCCTCGCACATGTTGAGAGGAGACTCTCAGGGGTGAGGGATTTGCTCAGGACTACAAAGTGACTATGAGTTGACCTGCAATTGGAGTGAGGGACAACAAAAACAAAAAGCCCTACAACAGTTTTCCCAACTAAGATCTATCTCAGAAACTTTGAAGCTATCAAGGCTTGGCATAAATTTGGTTTTTAAAATGGAATATTTCCAGAAACGACTACTTAACTCAAGAGCAAGTTGTTATTGCCCCTTACTTGGCTTGACTGACACTAAAGAGGTGTTGGGTCCTGACTTAGCCTGTAAACCATGACAGAAAAAATAAGTTTTATGAGGCATGTATTCTTGAAAGCATGACTCCAACGGGCCAACAAATGAATGAGGGAAATGAGATCGGCAACGCAATGATTCCCCACACCACCCACACAGCCTATAAAACATCTTCCAAACAGGTGTCATGGGGTGGCAGTACTTGGAGAGTGCAGCATGGAGTGAGTCCAGACATTTCTCAACCATACATTATAAAGATCCCTTAAGACCAGGTACTTGGATCTATTACTCTCTACTAAGTAATTAAATCAAATGAAGTTCCCTCTCCCACACTGACTCCCACATGCGTACATGGTTTGGTTAATGGCAGCACAAAGCACTTTAATGTGTTTAGCAGCACCAGGTGTGGGGTATAAATCTGTCTAAGGAGTTAGAGACAAGGCATGGAGAAAGAAACTTCTTCGTGTGTCTTTGAGTAACTTCCAGGAAGAGCGGATAATAAAGAAAAGGCTTAATTCCAGCTCCTTAGTGCTGTTCATCAGAGGGCATCTCCCCAGGCAATAAACCTATGAGTCCTGTGGTACTGTGGATATTGTTTAACCCCTTTCTCTTGGCTGAACCATTATGAAGATCTGCACAGATTCAGCGTTTACAGATCGAGCATCATTCTGTGTTCACTCTTCATCTTTCTACCATGGAGTTATGCTCCATTTGGCACTGATATCACCCTGGGTTTGTGTAGGTGCTTATGCTGCTGTGGATCTTTGGAGTCCACATTGTGTTCATGTGGCTGGATGGCTGGATAAACCAAACTTCAGATTGGTTATTACCATGGATCTCAGTGATCGTTTAACTAGAAAGCCTGGGGAGTAGAACAGTGACATTGACTTTGAGACAGTTGGGTTAGGACAAGCCTGAAGGCCACAGTTTATATCACCTGATACTGTACAAGCCCAGGAATTCCTGTCTGGCTAAGACCACAGCTTCCATACCAACTCCATCCCCTTTAGTTCTTGCTTTCTCTCTGCCTTGCCCTCTATCTTCTCTTCTTCTATCTTCATCTTCTTTTCTGTCTTTCTGACCTCTCTACTCACTCCCCTTTCTCCTTTTTTCTATGACTTCAGGAAAAGAACAAACCCAAAGACTCAATATTAAAATTAGTAACTGTTAATTATAAACTCACAGAAAGATAGAAATGTTGAAATAAAGAATTAATAATACCAGGGAGCATAAAGCTCAAAAATAAATACAGTTAATACATTTCTGATTTATTTATATTTGTGTGTGCACATGAAATCCATCAATCTCTTCTAATATTTTATCCTATATTGATCAATTCTAAGATTTTAGGGTGCTTAACCATGTAAAGTAAATGTGATTTTACCCCTGATTTCCATGAAATAATATTGAAGTTTGAGCACTAAGTTATTGTAATTTGCATTGTCTATAGCAAATTAATATTCTCAATATGCTAACGTGACCATTTAGATAATTTTAATTTTATATACAAGTTACAAGTATAGCAGCAAAGTTTTCTGTAGGACTTTGACTCTGGTTCCCAAGTGTCAACATCCAATCACATTTATTTTTCACTCAAGATCATTGATTTTTTTTCTCTGTAGATGATAGATTGATAGAGAGTATTAAGGAAAAACCCATTTTGCTGTACATGCCAATGGGATGGTCCTTGTGAGCCCCCAAATCACGGGTTTCCTCACCCAGGAATTCCAAAGCTCTCTGCAGACACCAATTGGGTGAGTCATGTTTCAACTCCATCATGATCTTGTTTCCTTAAAACTCTCCAAATCTCACATGCCAAGTGCAAGTTTCAGGTTGCTTGCTGCCCCTTTCTTTAGGTAGATATAAATTGGGGTTCTATGAACTCTTCCTCACATTCATTAATTTGCTTAGTTTACAGATATCGAGAAACATTCTACTTACATTCATCATTGTATTGTGAAGGAGACTGAAGAATAATCTGGGGCAGAATTATGGAGAGTGGGTCATGGTAAGGCACATGGCTCTTTTATGTCCGTCTTCAGTATGCCACCCTTCCCAAACTTGCATGTGTTCACGAGCCTAGAGATGCCCACTCCCATTCTTTTGGGAATTTTATGGAGGTTCCATTATGTAGGCATGATGAATTAACTGGTGACCCATGAATTAATCTCCAGCCCCATTGCCATCTCAGAAGTTATAATTGTAAACAAAGTTGAAGATTCCAATCCTCTAGTGTGATGATTGGTTCATCTGGCAACCAGCCCACAGCCTGAGGCTACCTAGAGGCATTGAGCATGCAGTTACCTCATTATCATAGGAGAGGAGACTTTTTTCAACTGCAGAGACTCCACAATCTTTGAAACTCTTGTGCCAGGAAATGAAGACTAATGTCAAACATTGTAACAGAAGATGCTTCTGTTACCCAGGGCAATGTACAATAACTCTAAAAATGATTACTAGAAGCAAAGATTATACATATATATCTATGTATGTATAATATTTCTAATTATATCACAGTGTCTTAGAGGCACATTTTTTTCTTTCATTTCAAAGTAGGCTCTCAGTTACAAGCACAGTGTTAGTTTATTCATGAATACTTTAGTGTATGGTTCCTAAATGGTCTCCTATATAACTACAATAGAACAATCAAAACCAAAAGTAGTGGTGGTGACATACACCTGCAATTTCAGCTACTTGGGAGACTGATGAAATAGGACTGTGATTTTTGAGGCCAGCTTGGGTTGGGCTATATAGTGGTTTTGAAATCAGTGTGAATAACTTAAGGGATCTTTGTCTCAAAATGAAGATGAAAAAGGGATACTGTAGTTGACGGGGGTGAGATGCTTACCTAGTGTCTACTGAGCCCCTGGGCTCAATTTTCTGTACCACCAATTTATTTATTTATTTATTATACATTTTACTATTTAAAACAAATATTAAATTAAAAAGTTTTTGATTATATGCCCTCACACACCAAGTCTTTTCAGATCTTCTCCCCCTCTACCTACCTAACTTTAACTTCTTTCTCAAAAAGATAAAGAAAGAAGCAATACAACAACAAACCCCCAAATCCAAGAAAGCAACAGGCAAACAGAAAGAACGAAACAAAACAAACAACCTCACAATTCACCAAACTGTAACCAAATAAAAGCACATTTTTTTTTAAACCCATGGAGTCCACTACATGCAGGCCCACTACTCTTGAAAATAAAAACATTTTTAAAGAGTATTAACAAATAACACTGAAAGCACCCCCAGTACTGGCTGACCCCAGGATAGCACTCGGGGAGCAGGCTCAGTAGAGCTGAGAACAAAAGAAGAATGTCTGGCTTGCATCTAGAGCTGATGCCCCAGAGTGAGGCTTCAGACCTTCCTGTGAGGTGCATGGCCCAGCATGTGCGCTAGCTGTGGGAGGAAGCCGTGCCTCCACAAAGCCCTGCTGCTTCCTCAATGTCCACTTTGCTTCCAGTTGCATTTTGCTCATTTTCACCAGCCAATTGGAACTATGACGTACTTTAAACATGTCTGCATCATAAAATTGGATGCATAGAGTTCCAAGCTAGTATGCCACACCTGCCTTTGTGGTTTTTTTTTTTTTCTTGATAATAAACCCCAATTTTAAAAGTGTTAGTCTCCTTGGCACTGGAGGGATGGATCAGACGTTAAGAGTACTGGCTGCTCTCCTAGAGGAATTAGGTTCAATTCCTAGCACCCACACAGTGGCTTACAACCATCTGTAACCCCAGTTCCAGGGGATTAAACACCCTCTTCTGGCCTCTGCAAGCACTAGGCACAAAAATGGTCCACAGATGTAAGAGCAAGCAATATACTCAAACATACAAAATAAAGTGTACTTTTTAAAGGTGTTGCTGTCTGAGATATACTGATGCAATTACTTCACTTTGAAGGCCTGCAGTAACTGGCCCTTGCACTTGAGGCGAAAGGATCTCACGTCGGCCTTCAGGCCCTGCATTCCATGGTTCCCCTCTCACCTCAATTGTCACATGCTGTTCTTTAGACACTACTGCTTCTTCCCAATAAGGATTTTTTTTTCTCCAAATAATGTAATTCACAGTGTGAACAGATTTAGAAATTTTTCTAGGCACCACATAAGATATTTACAGTAGGATAGAAGAGTGGCCAGGAATGCTCGTTGGCCCAAGGAAAGAAGCAGAGCCGACAGTCAATGAACAAGTAAACTGATAGGTAAGTCCTTGCCATGGGGGTTAATGTTACAAAGCAAATAAGCATGGCTTTTTGCTACCCTGGGGATCAATAAGCCTCTTCTATAAAGGACCAGGTAGCAACTGTTTTCAGTTTTGTACTGTTTTGCTACATTAACAACAGGCAAATGAACAAGATGGGCTGTGTTCCAATACATGTTATGAATTTACAAACAGAGGTCAAAAATTTCCAACCTCAGTGATACAAACTGAAGCATACTGTATTCTTGATACTTGCAATGGGATCAGCATGGAAGACTCATCTGAGGACAGTCTTCGAGCAGAGACTTTCATGAAAGTCAGTTTGTTCTGGGAAAGGAGGGAGCAAACACAGGGGTTCTGTGCATTGGGAGTGGCTCTGGCTGTTTCAGGGTTGGCTAGAGTGTGGTCAGCCAGTGGCAAATAAAGAGGAACAGAGGGCAGAGAACATCAGCAGGGTTTGAAGATCAGCATCAGGGATGTGGATTTCCTTCCAAGTGCAAGAGAGAATACTGAAGAGTTTAAAAGTAGAACAGTGGCTTCTGGTATAGGTGCTAAAGGATTCCAGTCAGCAATAGAGAATGGATTGCAAAGAGACTTGAGGAAACAGAGGGCCCAGGATACCCTTGCTCAGATCATGTGAGGATACCAACATTTATTTGGTACCTACCCACTGATTTTATTGACCCTGTAAAAGGTTATCATGCCTGTGAAGTAGTTGCAGATGTTCCAAATTAAAATATAAAAAATAAAATGTTTGTCCAAAGTGATGGAGGCAGGAAGTGCAGTTGGAAAGTTGTATCCTGAAGTCTGTCTTAGCCAATTCCCACAAGCCACTGACAACTGTGTGCTTGGATACTTTTCAGATGTCTTGGTCCTATAGACCTTGAGCCAGGAGGAAGGAGCACCACCCTTGGCTTTGTGGCTTTTGTTTCTGAAAGCCTATGTTCGGTTCCCGAATGCAAGAGATCTAGTGGTCTCCTCAGCAGCCTTCTCATTTCAGACATTGTATGCCAGAGCAAGAATCTCATTTCAGCTACTTAGAACTCCCCTAATGTTGACAACATGACCTGGTCATCATCAAACAGAACTCTGAGGAAGCCTAAGCCCCTGGAGACAGAGAGAGAAAGAGAGAGAGAGGACAGATTGGGGGAGATCAAGAGCAGAGGGGGGGGGGGGCAGAGGGAGGGAGGGAGATATCAAGTGAAGAGGGCTTCCTTCCTGTCGAGCATTTTCTTAGACTGTACTACGTATCTGAATAAGATTTTTAAAAGGAAGGAAAATTTACCATGACAAAACCAAATTAACTACCTACTCTGATGCCTTAATGTTTACAGAAAAGTGAATAAAGACATGGAGAGATCAGACAATATACCTATGATCATACAGAGTTGGTGTGAGAGTAAAAGCTAGAAAGTCAACCCTAACTTGTGACCTTGAGGACTCCTGACTCAGCCCTCTCTAGATGTTCATATGGGCTGCTCATTTTGCCTTTGAAAAGCTCCCTACATAGAAGTGGGTTTTAGCCACAAATGAGAGCTCATGCTGGTGAGGATTTGGAGCAAGTGCTGGTGGGACATCCTCTATGGAAAGCCATATGGCAGAAAATTGGTAATTGATCTACCTCAAAACCCAGATATACCACTCTTGGGCATCTATGTATCCAAAGGACACTCCATCCTATTATAAGGGCCTTTGCTCAACCATGTTTACTGTGCCTTTATTCATAGTAGCAAGAAACTGGAAACAACCAAAAGAACAGATTTTTAAAATGTGGTACATATACACAATGGAGCATTACTCAGCTGTTTTTAAAAATGGCATCATGTAATTTGCAGACAAAAGGGTAGAACTAGGAAAAAACATCCTGAGTGAGGTAACACAGACTCAGAAAGGCAAATGAGGTATGTATTCACTTATAAGTGTATATTAGCCATTAAGTAAATGAAAACCAAGCTATAATCCATAGGCCCAGAGAGGAAGAGGAGGGCTCTAGGGGCACGCATGGCAGTGGGAGGGATCAGGTATAGGGAAGATGTGATGGAGGGAGAGAGTATGGGAAGAGACTACTGGAACTGGGGGTCATTTGGGTGGCACTGTGGAAACCTAGTGTATTGACATCTATGCAGGTGATCCTAGTGAGGACTCCTAGTAATGGGAGATAAGAAGTCTAAACTGGCCATCTCTTGTATCTAGGCAAGGCTCTCAGTGGTAGGACTGGGTTGCATTCAGTTGAGTTGTTTGCTGTGAAGATCCCCAAACAACTAAGGATGATGCTAGGACAGAAGGTTGCTCTCCATACTGACGCCAGAGCCCCATTGTTGAGGACAGCATCCACACAGCTCATTGAATGTGGAGAGCTTGAGCTGGTTCCTGCAAGGAGCCTTCTCCCTGAATTTCCAGACCCTTTGGCATAGGAAGGAATTCTGCAGAGTACTGAAAGAGAAAGATGAACACCAACCCAACCACAAAACCTTTGCCCTATAATCTTTCTTGCCTGCAAGATATGCCGGGGCAACAATAGTGGTAGTGCAGAACTTGTGAGAGTGGCCAACCAGTGTATGATTTAACTTCAGGCCCACATGCCTGACAAGGCTTGGATGGTCAGGAACTGGAGATTGGGTAGCCCAGAGCCCTAGAGTATAACAAAACACAAATAACTAACCAACCAACAAACGAAAACAAAAACAAAACAAAACCATGAAATGATTCCCAGCGATATTCTTCTGTACTCATAGATCGGTGTTTTATCTAGTCATCATCAGAGAGGCTTCCTCTGGCAACCGATGGGAGCAGATGCAGAGACCCACAGCCAGACATTATGTGGAAAGTCTAAGTTGGAGGTCTTCATCACATCCCTCCCTTTGGAGCTTGGGAAAAAGTCATGGAAGAGGTTTGAAGACATCAGGAGAACCTCGGTCACTTCATCAGTTAAGCAGGCCTAATAAAGGCTCACAGCGACTGAAGAGGCAAACATGGGGTCTACATGGGTCTGAACCAGGGCCCCTTCATATATGTTATGGCTGTTAGCTTGGTTCTTTTGTAGGACTCTTAACGTGGAAGTAAGTGTGTCTCTGGCTCTTTTGCCTGCTGTTGGGACTCTTTTACTCCTGTTGGGTGGCCTTGTCTAGACTTGGTGTGAGGGCTTTCATCTTGTCTTATGTATTTTGTTTTTTCGTATTGGGTAGTTGTCTCTCGGAGGCCTGATCTTTTATGGAGGGAGACTGTAAGAGAGTGGACCCTAGTGAGAGGAATGGGGGCTAGGAGGAGTGGAGGGAAAGGGAACTGTGTTGGGATGAGAGAAAAACCTGCTTTCAATTTAAAAAAGAGAAAAGAAAAGGGTTTTAGCTGTATTTTGTTTCTCTTCCTTTCAATACAATTTTTTTTTTTCTCAGAAACGCGATTTTAAACAAGTAGGGAAGGGCAGGACAAAATTTAAAGACAAGGTTGGGGTATTTCTCCTTTCTTTATTGCCCATGTGCGTTCACCAAGAGCACGGAGCATGTTTTCCTGATTTTTTATTTATTATTATTATTAAAGATTGCCAGGCCAGCTCTAAGCAGGAGCTTAATATTTGTGCAATGCATCTGGCTCTACCAACCTCCCAGGATTGGCCTATCTGCTGTGTTCTAAGGGCTGCTAGCCTATTGCTAATAGTGCAATGCCATCTGCTGGTGATGTAAATGTTTACAGTTGCCTGCCTGAAACCAGTATCTTTGAGGTGATAGATCTCTGTTTTTTTATATTGCTTTAACAGTATTTAGAGGAGTGCAGGAAGAGGTTGGATAATTTCATTGTCTTATAAAATAAATCCTTTTAATTTCCCATGGAAAATGATGGGGTCTGTACCCTCACGGGAGAGAGCGCTAACAGCCAGGAAGAAAGTGATTATTGTTTAAATGATTTGCCAGACTGAAGGAGCTGAAGAAGGGAGCAGAGCGCCACCCAGTGGACTCATGGAAGGGTGAAGGCTGGCTTTCGCAGTGAGATCACCAAACCTTTGAAGAAACAAAGCCCAAGTGTCTCTAGTTACCTGAACTGCTATATCTTTAAAACAATATCTCCCCTACCAGCTGTTTCCCAATCATGCCTCCCCACTATGCTCAGCTGAAGGAGTCCAAGGCAGGTTGTTGATGAGTGAGAGTGAGTGAGGCATCTCTCGATTTCATCCATTGGATTTCATTCAAACATGACTGATCTGGAATAACCCTGACGATCGTTAAATCCAACAAGAACTTCTATTTTTCCAGCTTAAAAATAGCCCTTCCGAGTCCTGTCCTTTCTAGTTTAAAGGAATGAGGGATCTGACTTAGCAAGAGGAACTTTGCTGATGGGGTTAAAGCAAACCGTTTGAGATGAAGGCTCACCCTAAAGCAGCGCTTGTTATCTTTCCTAATGCTGTGACCCTTTAACACAGTCCCTCGTGTTGTGGCAACGCCCCACCCAGCATAAAATTATTTTTTGTTGCTACCTCATAACTGTAATTTTATATTTTAAATTGTAATGTAAAGATCTGTCTTAGATGACCCCTGTAAAAGAAAGGTTCATTCAACCCCCAGAGGGGTCACAAGCCTCAGGTTGAGAACTGCTGAACTATGGCAGTAACATCAACACTAGGAATGAAATGCGGGAGTTTGTTTTCTTTGGTTTTGTTTGCAGCACGCAGATGGAATGAGGGCTCTTATACATCCTTACCGCTGCTCTTACTATTACTCTTTTTTTGTTGTTGTTGTTGGTCTATGGATCAAAAAAGTATCCTAAGATAAGGGTACCAAACCACAATCTATCTATAGAATGATAAGATAGAGAGTACACACAGGTAAATGAAAAGTTTCAGTAATTTTAGACACTGTATCCATGGTAATGTGGAGAAAGCAAAGGTCGCAGTGTGGGAACTGCCAGGAAGTAAGGCAGACATGCAGGCACGGAGGTGGACACAGTAACTACTCGAGTGACTTGAGCAGGTGTTTGGAAGAAAGGTCATTCTAGGGTCAGAAACACTAGACTACCCAGAGGAGAGAGTGATAATCTTAGTCGGAGTCCTATGTGCAAAGCTGACCAAAAATAATAAAGGCCACTGTGCATCTGGAAAATTCTTTGTGCAAGCCTGAAAGTCATGCTGCCTGGTTTCTTATCTCAAACTGTCTATAGGAAAAGGGAAGACTCATAAGTCTTATGAAAAGTTTCCCACATAAGTTGTGCCACTCATCTGCAAATGCTTTTCTTTTGTTTAAAGAGTTACTTCGAGAGGACGACCAACAACCGAAACCGTTCCCGGAAGGTTTTTTTTATATATATATTGTTGGGTTTCGTTTGATACAAGGACTCCCTGTATAGCTCAGGCGGCCTCTGACCTTTCAGTAATGCCCCTGCTTCTGCCTCCTGTGGGCCAAGGAGCTTACCAGACATGCTTGCCTTCTATTTGAATCTTCCTTATTTTTGTTTAGGGACCTCGAGGGCTTATGTTGGAATCTCTAGTATAGTTATTGTTTTGTTTAGGGAAAATTACCCCCCATAAATGCTTTCATTCAGCAAGGAGTTATGTGGCTAGCTCCTGGGGAATCAGTACAACTACAGGTGAAAAGTATGACTGAGTATGCTATCACAGTGGTGGGAAGGGGGATGGGCTTCTCTCAGCTGCTGCAGTTTACTCATCATGGCAAAAGACACACCTGCCCTGACCTCAGCCTTCAGTAAGAGCAGGTGCCATCAGATCAAGCGGACATCACCTCTCCTGTCTTTGAAAGCCTGACTGAGAGCTGAGAATGGGGCAAGGGCTACAGTGGTAGTTTGAATAAAAATGGCCTCCGTAGGCTCAAGGGGAGCAGCACTGTTAGAAAGTGTGGCCGTGATGGAGGAAGTCTTTGAGGCCTCAGAAGTTCAAACCAGGCCTGGTGGCTCACTGTCTCTTCTTGCTGTCTGTGGACCAAGGTGTAAAATTGTCGATTTCTCCAGCACCATATCTGCCTGCACACCACCACATTTTCCACCATGACAATACTGAATTAAGCGTCTCAAACTATAAGACAGTCCCAGTTAAGTCTTTGCTTACTAAGAGTTGCTATGGTCATAGTGTGTCTTCCGCAATAGAAATTCTAACTGAGATAGTTATCTAACAATAATTTGTCCTTCACATTGGATGGGGGTTAAAGATCTATAAAATCTGAGATATTAAGTGACCCGCAAAATTCCACCAGAGAACTCCTACAGCTGATAAACACCTTCAGCCAGTTGGCAGGATACAAAATAAACTCAAAAAAGTCAGTAGCTTTCCTATATACAAATGACAAACAGGCAGAGGAAGAAATTAGAAAAACTACTCCCTTCACAATAGCCACAAACAATATGAAATATCTAGCAGTAACTCTAACCAAGCAAGTGAAGGACTTACTCGAAAAAAAACTTCAAACCTCTGAAGAAAGAGATTGAAGATGACATCAGAAGATGGAGGGATTTACCTTGTTCGTGGATCGGGAGAATCAACATAGTAAAAATGGCCATCTTACCAAAAGCAATTTACAGATTCAATGCAATTCCTATCAAAATACCTACAAAATATTTTGAAGATATTGAAAGATCAATTCTCAAATTCATATGGAGAAATAAAAAATCCAGAATAGCAAAAACAATCCTATACAATAAAAGATCCTCTGGAGGAATCTCCATACCTGATCTCAAGCTGTACTACAGAGCAACAGTAATTAAAACATCATGGTACTGGCAAAGCAATAGGCCGGTGGATCAATGGAATCGAATTGAAGACCCAGCGATGAATCCACACACATTTGCTCACTTGATTTTTGACAAAGAAGCCAAATCTATTCAATGGAAAAATGATAGCATCTTCAACAAATGGTGCTGGTCTAACTGGATGTCTACATGTAGAAAAATGCAATTAGACCCTTATTTGTCACCATGCACAAAACTCAAGTCCAAGTGGATTAAAGACCTCAACTTAAAACCAGAGACATTAATTCAGTTAGAGGAAAAAGTGGGGAAGAGCCTGGGACACATAGGTACAGGAAACAACTTCCTGAACAGTACATCAACAGGCCAGGCCTTAATGTCAACAATTAATAAATGGGACCTCATGAGACTGAGAAGCTTCTGTAAGGCAGGAGACACTGTCAGTAGAACTAAGTGACAGCCTACAGACTCGGAAAAGATCTTCACCAACCCTTCATCTGACAAAGGTTTAATATCCAAAATATATATAGAACTCAAGAAATTAAACACCACAAAACCAAACAACCCAATTGGGAAATGGGGGTTGGAACTTACCAGAGAATTCTCAACAGAGGAATATCAAATGGCCGAGAAACACTTAAAGAAATGCTCATCCTCGTTAGTCATCAGAGAAATTCAAATCAAAACGACACTGAGATTCCATCTTACACCCATCAGAATGGCTAAGATCAAAAACTCAAATGACACCACATGCTGGCGAGGATGTGGAGAAAGAGGAACACTCCTTCATTGCTGGTGGGAATGCAAACTAGTACAACCACTTTGGAAAGCTATCTGGCGCTTTCTCAGAAAAATGGGAATAGGGCTTCCTCAAGACCCAGCTATCCCACTCCTTGGAATATACTCAGAAAATGCCCTACCACACAACAGGGACATATGCTCAACCATGTTCATAGCTGCTTTATACATAATAGCCAGAACATGGAAACAGCCTAAGTGTCCCTCAGTAGAAGAATTGAATAAGAAACTGTGGTACATTTACACTATGGAATACTACTCAGCTATTAAAAACAAGGAATTCCCAAAATTTGTGGACAAATGGATTGATCTAGAAATTATCATAATGAGTGAGTTCACCCAGAAGCAAAAAGAGACAAACGGTATATACTCACTTATATCAAAACACTAGTCCCAGGGATACGTACCATGAAAAACTTTACTTTCCAAGAAAGTGGGTCACGGGAGAGGACATCCTATTGAGACTTTAGGCAAGAGTAGCATGGAAGAATAGGGAAATAGTAGGACCCACAGGGTCCTGGAAACCTACAAGAAGAACTTTATGACAGGCAGATCTGGGTCCTGGGGTCCTCCTCAAACTAAGGCACCAGCCAAGGAGAATATAGGCATTAAACTTCGAACCTCTACTAAGACCTAGCCGACAAACATGATATTCTCCACCGTTGAGTGGAGAATGAGATCTGACTCTCACACGAACTCTGGTGCCCCTTTTCTGACCATGTCCCCTGGATGGGGAGGTCTGGTGGCACTCAGAGGAAGGATAGCAAGTTACCAAGAAGAGACTTGATATTCTAAGAGCATATATTAGGGGGAGGAAGTCTCCCTCAATCACAGACATAGGGGAGGGGAGAAGGGGGGAAGTGGGAGGGAGGGAAGAATGGGAGGAAACAGGGGAAGGGCTAACAATCGAGATGTAATATGAATAAATTAATAAAAAATGTAAAAAAAAATAAAGCATGAGGGTTTTTTAAAATTAAAAAAAAATCTGAGATATTTTTAACTCTTGGATTTGTATGTTCCCTCTTATTTGTTATAAAAAGATTCAATTAACCCTGTAGTCTGGTAAGAAAGAGAAGACCTAAAGCTGTGTGATCAAAAGCTGTTTTTTTAATTTTGTAATTTTTAAAATTTTTTATTTATTTATTTATTTTGGTCTTTGGTCATTTGTTATGTAATACATAATAAACTCTTTTTTTCTTTCTGAATTCTTTATTTTATTTTATTAATTTATTCAGACTACAACTCAATTGCCATCCCATCACTTGAATCTTCCCATTCCTCCCTCCCTTCCCACTTTCACCCGATTCCCCTCCTCTAGGTCTATGACCAAGGGGTACCTCTTCCCCCACTATATGGTTGTAAGCTATCAAGTCAGTATGGAAGAATGGGGGAAAGCTATTTTTTTTAAATGCAGGATTTAATTTCCCCACATGAGATCATGTTATAACCCATGAAAATACATTTTATTAGCTTTAAGCATTTATCATTAAATGTTGTAAAGGGCTCCTGGCCTTTTGGGATAAGGAGAATAAGGTCTGGCTTGTCTTCATCTTGTTTATACTCAGTTCATACATTAGAAGAGAAAACCTGCAAAGGACCACAAGATGCAAAGGACCACAAGATGCAAAGGACCACAAGATACAGAGGACCACAAGATGCAAAGGACCACAAGATGCAAAGGACCACATGATACAGAGGACCACAAGATGCAAAGGACCACAAGATGCAAAGGACCACAAGATGCAAAATTACAAAAGTAAGAAACCAGTGCAATGGGCTCTTCTAGAAAACTGAAGAGATTATAGTGCTGAGCACCAAGAAAACGAGGACTGTCTTTTCATGAGTTAATCACCACTAGTAGCTGTGGTAAAATACTTGAGCTAGGGCACTTAATGGATGAGCAGGTGTTCTGGTGCTCAGCTTCAGGGTGCCTTTTATACTCTAGTGAGATGATAGTACATGCTGGTGAAGGCGACTGGCAGTGTTTCCCTCGTGGTGGCAAGGAAGCAGAAGCCTTCAAACGTATGCATCAGTGACCCACCTCTTCCAAGGAAGCCCTGACTCCTAAACCTTCTATTATTGTCCCATGGAGCCACAGCTGAGAATCAAACCTTCTCATGAACATTTGCATGACATTCCAGAAGCAAACCATCACCCTTCTTGGTGGAATGACTGCGCTAAGTTTACTTAGAAAAGACAAGATAGCATCTCTTTTTATAAAGAGAGATGTATATGTTCATATTACCTATGTTTGTAAGGTACCATCAGCCCAGAATGTGCATCCAGAAATGAGGAAAAATGTAACTGAAGAGGGGAAGCAAGCATGGCATTTTGAACTACAGGAGCTGTTGTGTAATTGACATAGACTGAGTCAACCTACAGAGCAAATGGCAGAGAAAAGTCTTTCCCAGTGAATTGGGAATTGTTTGGAAGAACAAAAGCCATGGCTATGTTAGCAATTCAGTAACAGGCCCTGTGGGTTAGAGAAGAGCCTTCCTTCAGAACTGCTAATGACTTGGCTGCTACTGAGACAAAGGTCTAGTAAAATAGTTTCTAATTCACATGTTTGCAATACTCGCTTGGAATTATTCTAGAAATGACAATGTCATTTTAAGATTCTGTGTACCCAAAGCAATTCTTGAAGATTTTTTAGTCTTCATTGTTTAAGTTCTAGGCCATTGCTTCCCATGAAAGTGCCTGCCACAGATCCAGGAAGATCTTTAGCAGCCTGTGATGTGTTTACCTTACAGTTCTTTCATTTGTATATTATAGCTTCTCGTTTTGTGTTGTTATTGGTTTTGTATCCACGTTTGTGTGTTTGTATGTGTGAATGTATATATGTGTGTCTGTGTGTGTACTCATGTATGTGTCTATGTGACTATATATGTCTGTATATGTGTGTTCATGAGTGTGTATCTGTGCATGCATGTGTATGTGTGTGTGTGTGTGAAGGTGTACATATATGTGTGTTTGTATGTGTGTGTGCATATGTGAGTTTCTCCTGGTTTTTCTGTTTTTGTTTGTTCATTTTGTTTATCCTTGTTTGTCTTTTCTATTTGCCTATTTGTTTTATGAGGAGAGAGAATAAAAAGGAGTGGAGTTGGGTCAGGAAGTGTGAAGGATCTGAGAGGAGATGGGGGAGGGTAAGTAGTGATCTGAATATGTTATATAAAAACCTTTATTTTCAATAAAAATAATAAATAAAATATTCTGAGCACTTATTTTTAAGATTCTCTGCATGGCGTATAAACACATGTAGTATCATTAACCAAAAATTTGAAGAAAGGACTCACTTTAAGATGGAAATGCTAACTAGAGATGAGCCAGACAAGTTGCCAACCAATTTTTTTAAACAGGGAATAATTCTTTTTCTTAAACGTTAAGTCACTAAATGTGCCAATTTCCTGGTTGCTTAAAGCATCCTTCCCATGCCACTCTTCTTATTTCCACAACCACAGAACAGGCCCCCTGGTCCTGAAGTCTGTGAATCCATATTTGAAACAACTTACAATGGATGCTCTGAATCTGGGAAACCTAATCACACACATCACAGGCTGCTAAAGATCTTCCTGGATCTATGGCAGGCACTTCCATGGGAAGCAATGGACTAGAACTTAAACACAGCTGCCTTTCACTTAATAGTCTTCAGAAAAAAGGTAAGCCCAAGTACTCTGCTGTGAGACCCAAAGTATGGGCTTGCCCAGTGACGTCCACCACCCTCAGATGCTGTATTCTCAGTTGCCCAGGAGAGCCCACACACACACACACACACACACACACAACCACAGTGTCCATCTGACTTACTGCTTTTGCCTTTCCTCTTTCTGTTTTCTCCTTTTCCATGTGGACTTTGCTCTTTTCCCATAACTCCCAGTTGGTGGGAGAAAATGCGGTTTTGTCTCTGGTGCTTACTTGGGATTGGTGGTTTACTAGGTCATCATCTCCTTTACATCTGGAAATAAGTCTTCTTACAAGTTCCATCCTTAGAAGACAACGAATATGCTGAAGGTACTAAATCATGTGTTCAAAGAAAACACTTATTTTGGAAGTGAAGAAGTATATAATAGATGTATTCCTTTGGACAATCCACATTAAATTAAATTAAATGTCCTATTGGACATTCATATGTCAGCCTTTATTCTTTTTGTTTCAATGGGAAGTGACAGGTTTAAACAGTTATAAAAATTAAACATTATCATGAGGTTCCAATGCTAGGAATATTTTGGTTGTTATCACCTTGTTTGCTTCACAGGTAATCTGAGGCAGGCCTATAACCAATAACCTCCCACACTAAATATCATTCACTAGCAGAAGAATGTTTCCTACAAAATGACTCTGTGACATTTTTTATGTATATTGTGACCCCTCAGAGTAAAGTCACTGTTGGCTTTAGCAGAATGGGCTCAGTTTGTCTTTCTGAACTTTACAGTAATTGTAACCACTGTCTTCTCTAGTTTCTCTCATTTTTACTGGTTACCCCTATTGCAGCTTACCAGCTTCACTAAAGGCTTTCTAAGGTATGGAAACTTCTAGACAGATATTAAGAGAACCCAGGCTAACGTTAGGCTGAAACGCAATTGAGATTTAATTGCAAACAGCTGTTCAGCATCACCCCAAAGTGTCCAAGAACTATTGTATTTCTGCTCCTCATTTGACAACTGTTCTCTGAGCAAATGAACCACCAAATTCTCAACAATTTAAATGTAGAGACTTTGAAATCATAGTTACATGGTATTGAGAACCAGAGCTAAAAATTTATAATTATATTGAAGACAAACTTGATGTAATTCACAAATAAGTGTAGCCATGGGATGTGGAGATGGCTCAGTCATTAGAGCACTTGCCTTGAAAGTGTGAAAACCTTGGATTGGATCTGTAGAACCATGTCAACAAATGGATATGGTAGCACTTGGATACAGTCCTAGCAAAGATGATATGAGAGATGGAGATGGGTGGGTTCTTGGGAACTCATGGACCACCTAGCTTGACCTGTGGGATGAAGTGCCAGGCCAATGGTAGATTTTGTCTCAAACATAAAGGGAAAATGTATGTAGTGGATGTAAACGTGTTTTTGTTTTGATCCCAAGTGTGGGATGTGAAACAGACTTGTGTGAGGGTGTGCAGTGTTTTTCCACTGAAAACAGACTTGTGAGAGAACAGGTAATGTTTGTCCACAAGAAGAGGAACCACCTCTTGTGGGGGCATGGTCCTTGCCAACTCATAAACATCCTACTATGGATTATGAGAGGATAATTACATGCCCGAAATGAGAGGTGGGGCTTTTTTGGTCTTGGCTATTCACCACTCCACTTCAAGATGCTCTTAGAGAGAACTGCTCCAGCCAAGACTTCAAGGCTTAGGGTTCTGGCTGCTGCTCCAGGTTCCAGCTGCTGCTCAGGGTTCCAGCTAGTGCAGTTGCAGTAACCTTCACTGAATTGCTGATTTACTGTTTAACTGCTCTATTGGAATCCTGCCAACTACACCAGTGGAATCACTCCAAGGAAATGGGTGTAAAACAGGTCCATCTCTTCTGTTCCTTTTAACCTTTTTCCTCCCATATCTAGGGTAGATTGGCTGGAAGGGAGGTGTAAGCATTAAAGAACCCCAAATAAAGTAGGTTTAGAACAGTTCAAAGCCTACAAAGGTGTCTGCTGTGGTTTCATTGTGAAGTGTTTCTTAACAAGCTCATGTGATTGCTCATGTCATCTGCAGCAGGTAGAGCTATTCGGGGAGGTTGTGGACTCTTTCATGCCACCTTGAGGCTACTGGTGGCATGCTTCAGTGCTTTGTCGCTCAGCCCCACTTTGTGCTCAAACTCAAGTGTGGATGCAGTATGAAAAACAAGCTGCCTGCTCATGCCACCGTGCCTCCCCTGCTGGCTGGCATGTTTTTCCTGGCATGATGCATTGTGTCCTTTTGCAGCAGTAAGCTGAAGGAAAGCCCTTTTTCTTTCAAGTTGTTTTTGTTGAGGTATTTCATCCCAGCAAAAGTGGCTGAGATAGTGCTTGAAGACTAGCACCTGCACCCCATGAATGTAGACACACACACGCACACACACACACACACACATGCATACACACACACACCACCACCAACAACAACAACAAGAGAAAACAAAATAAAACAACAACAACAACAACAACAACAACAAAACCCTTTAAACTGCAGGCCATGGTGGCACCTATAATCCCAGCTCTTGGGAAAGCAAAGGCAGGAGGATCACTGTGAGTTAGAGGCCAGCCTGGTCTACAAAGTGAGTCCAGAATAGCCAAGGCTACACTCTAGAGACACACTGTCTCACAAAAACAAAACAAAACAAAACAAAAAACCTTAACCCCTTATCCAACCACAGCTATGAAAGGTGGGTGGCAGTATCTAAATAAGCCAAACATGATCTCTTTATGTGATCCAGTCTCGTGGCTGCATGTTTTACTCAAGAATGTGAGCGCTTGGGCATAGACAATTATAGCAGCTCTATTTACTGCTGCCTAAAAGTGGAGGTTGCCAACATGCACTTCATCAGGGAAAAGTCTACCTAAACATTGGTACAAATAGGCAATTGAATGCTATTAAAATATTTTTTTAAGTATTATCTTTGTCTTGTGTTGTTAAAACAGAATACCATGACTAGCCAATTTATAGAGTAAAGCTTCCTTCTCATAGTTCTGGAAACTGGGAAATCCTGTTCAGGTGTTGACATCGGCCAAGGGCCATCATGCTGAATCATGTCATGGCAGAAGGCAGAAAGACAGCAAAGAACACCTGTAATCAGGAGACAGCTGAACAAGTTTTTATCACTAGTTGGTCTTGTGATGGCTAACCCACAGCAAGGATGGGTTATATAGTATTTGTTCATGAGTCTTCATAACCTAGCATTAAAATATCTTCATTTAATTTTCATTATGTGTCTGTGTGTGGGAAAGCACACCTGAGAGCAGGTGCCTAATGAGGTCAGATGTATCTGACCATCCCTCCACCCCAGGATCTGAGGTGGTTGTGAGGCACCCTATATGGGTGCTGAGAACCATACTGGATCCTCTGTAAAAGCTCTATGTGTGGGGAGCCATGCTAAATTCTGCCATGTTAGAAATCCCATGCTTAGGCTGCATGCTGTGACCTTCCAGTTGCTGACCCTTATTGAAGGAGGTCTTGAGTTCTAGGCTGTCTTTGGGTTATTTACCTTTGAAAGAAATAGGGAAGTTCTTGCAGGGAATGGCCCAGAGGATTAAGGAGGTTCCTACAGGGAGCTATTCAGGCTATTGTGTTCTTGCCTGGGGGCTAGAAGAGTGGGGTCAGAATAGATCCTATTGACCTTGCTATATATAGTCTTACTTGTCCACATTCAAGAGAGTCTTGATCAGAAATTTCCAGACTTGACTCAATATTTCTTGCATCTCTGTACCCCACTTTCAATCCCCACTCCCTCTTTCAGGTGAACCCTGGTTCTATTTATCCCACAGGCCGGGCTACACCAAGTATGTACTTTTAACTGCTGAGCCATCTTTGCAGCCCCATAACCCCTTCATTTGATGTTAACACTGAGCTCTGTTGCGTTGAAGGTTGCTTTGGAGACACATTCAAAGCAGAACAACTATTATAGCTGTGCTTCCCATCCATCATCCACCACCAGCCCCACCTATAGGTCCCATCTGAACCACCCACTCTCATCTGGTGGTCTTTTAGTTCCCGTCAAATACTGCATTCCATCCATAAGGACGCAGACAGAGCAAATTCCATGAGAAACTTTTCCTTGTGGTCATCTGCCCTTAAATAATCACCTTTCCTCCTTCCTACTGTTTCCACATTGTAGGACGTAGCATTCTCACAAAAGACTGA